>NC_054474.1:106221870-106299572 GCF_017639515.1 Carcharodon carcharias
CACACACACACACACACTCTGAAACACACACACACACACACTCTGAAACACACACACACACACACACTCTGAAACACACACACACACACACTCTGAAACACACACACACACACACTCTGAAACACACACAAACACACACACTCGACACACACACACACACACACACTCTGAAACACACACACACACACACACACACACTCTGAAACACACACACACACACACACACACACACTCTGAAACACACACACACACACACACACACTCTGAAACACACACACACACACACTCTGAAACACACACACACACACACACACACACTCTGAAACACACACACACACACACACACACACACACACTCTGAAACACACACACACACACACACACACACACACACTCTGAAACACACACACACACACACACACACACACACACTCTGAAACACACACACACACACACACACACACACACACACACTCTGAAACACACACACACACACACACACACACTCTGAAACACACACACACACACACACACACACACACACACACTCAAACACACACACACACACACACACACACACACACTCTGAAACACACACACACACACACACACACACACACTCTGAAACACACACACACACACACACACTCTGAAACACACACACACACACACTCTGAAACACACACACACTCTGAAACACACACACACTCTGAAACACACACACACAGACCCACAGACCCAGACACTGAGACCCATACACACACATACAACTTACAAATGATGACAAGTTACCAACAGTCACAATATACAGAAACACGCACATGTGAATATTTAGATAAAGCACAATACCAGACAGATTAAGACAATAAAAGCCAGATATTCTCCCTGACGCTTGTTTTGTTAGAATGATTTTCCTTTCTCATTCCAGATACATTTACCGATATTTCACCAGGCGGTGATAAATCCCTCATCGAGACTTATTCGACCCAGAACTGCCGCCTTCCATCAATCGCCTATACGGGCCGATTCTCATTGGAACCTGCTTCTGGCAACAACAGTCTTTGGCCCGAACCACTCTTCAGCCTTGTCAGTGGCATCGTCAGTATGAGCGCCCCTTGCTCAAACTCGGCTTCCTCCAGCCAGCCCATCAGCGGTCCTGCCCAGCAGAGCGACTCCACTGCAATCTACTCGGCTCCTGCAACTTTCACTAGCTCCAACTCGGATATCTTCACAGGCCAGTCTGACGGCTTCGCGAGTGCCAGTAACCCTATCCAGTACCCGTCTTACTCCAACACCAAGAACTGCAGCACTAACTTCCAGCTGCCCATGATTCCGGACTATTTGTTTTCACAGCAGGAGGAGATCACCATGAACAATACTGAACAGAAACCTTTTCAGACACTGGGGCCCAGGGCCCAACCTTCCCTCATCCCACTGTCCACCATCAAAGCCATCGCCAACCAGAGCAGCTGTCCGGAACCCAAGAACACTAACACTTACCACTCCCAACTCATCCAGCCGTCCAGGCTGAGGAAATACCCAAACAGGCCCAGCAAGACCCCTCCCCATGAGCGGCCGTACGCCTGTCCCATGGAGACTTGTGACCGTCGTTTCTCCAGGTCTGATGAACTCACTCGCCATATCCGGATCCACACTGGTCAGAAACCCTTCCAGTGCCGGATCTGCATGAGGAACTTCAGCAGAAGCGACCACCTCACCACTCACATCCGTACACACACCGGCGAGAAGCCGTTCGCTTGCGAAATCTGCGGTAGGAAATTTGCCAGAAGCGACGAGAGGAAAAGGCACACCAAGATTCACCTGAGGCAGAAGGAGAAGAAAGCAGAGAAGGCCATGTGTATCTCCAGCTCCAATACTCCGTCTGCAATCTCTTTCCCAGCTCCAATAACTAACGCATATCCCTCTGCAGTAGTCAGTACCTCCTTTGAATCCCCAGTCACTAACACATATCCCTCATCAGCGGTCAGCACTTCATTTGAATCCCCAATTACTAACTCATATCCCTCCGCACAAGTCAACACCTCCTTTGAATCCTCAGTAACTAGCACATATCCCTCTGCAATAGTCAGTACCTCCTTTGAATCCCCAGCCACTAACACATATCCCTCATCAGTGGTGAGCACCTCCTTTGAATCCTCAGTAACTAACACATATCCCTCTGCAGTAGTCAGCACCTCCTTTGAATCCCCAACCACTAACACATTTCCCTCATCAGTGGTCAGCACTTCATTTGAATCCCCAATTACTAGCACATATCCCTCTGCAATAGTGAGCACTTCTTTTGAATCCTCAGTAACTAACACATATCCCTCTGCAATAGTGAGCACTTCTTTTGAATCCTCAGTAACTAACACATATCCCTCTGCAATAGTGAGCACTTCTTTTGAATCCTCAGTAAGTAGCACATATCCCTCAACAGTAGTGAACAACACTTACCCTTCAGTGACCTCACCACCCTCTGAGATGCCATCCACTCTAACACCAAGGACAATTGAGATCTGAAGTTGTTCAGGTCTCCAATAATGGACATGTTTTATATAAATAAACTTCACGTTGCTATTGTGTACTTGTGTCAAGCCTTCCCCCACTCACTATTCTGCAGGTACTGTTCATGTGAAGATTGTTTAATGGAGTGGGGGGAAGCATTTGCATATTCCATCCTGTATATTTGGAGTTGGCAGGGCATTTGGTAAATGTTTCTATTGTGCAATGCTGTTATCAGTTCCTTCTAAACAAAACAAAATGCACTTGGAATGCAGTGAGGTGGCAGCATGTGCAGGAGATATTCTTCATTCTGTGGAGGTCACCTCAGTACTCCCATGTGGCAGAACCTGCTTGTCTTTCAGTTGGTTTTAAAGTTATAAGAAGTCGGCGTGCCTTTTACGTGTAGCTTGCTGACATGTGTGTCTGTTAGTGGATGCACTGCATCAAAGCCTTAAAGGAGAAAGGGGAAGGATGATCATTAAAGGCACTTTGTAGATGGAGGGAATATCAGAAGGAAGGGAACAAGGGAAGAAATGCCAAAAACATTTCTTTCGAATGTAAGCAAAAAATATCTAAAAGTATATTTTTGTAATCTAAGTGTAAATAGATTCAGAGCCCGGATGTTACTGTTACCTACTGAGTAGGCCTGTATTTTTTTGTATGTTCTCAACATGCATTTCACCTGGTGGATACATTTCAACGTAGTGTTTGTAAACGGAGCGCCTGACTGTTCTCGCTTCTTACACATTGGAATGCGCTTTACTGCCTATTGGATATTTGGTGTACAAATATATCCTTGAGGAAAAAAGCAAAATAAATCTTCAAAAGATTGATCTCTTAAGTTTGTTTGACTATCTCTTGGCTCCTGGTTAAAAGTCCAAACCACAGAATGCCTGCAATTGAAATACATCATGATGCAATCACACCCCAAAGAAAAATATGCACCCCACAAGCTGAGATATTCACTCCTAAACCAAACACATCCACTCCCCATGCAGCTACATTCAATCCCAAACCAAATACATCCACTCCCCATGCAGCTCCATTCACTCCCAAACCACACACATCCACTCCCCATGCAGCTACATTCACTCACAAACGCATCCATACTCATCCACTCCCCATGCAGCTCCATTCACTCCCAAACCACACACATCCACTCCCCATGCAGCTACATTCACTCACAAAACAAAAACATTCATTACCCAGTCAGAAACATTCAAACAAATTGAAATCAAAGATTGACAAAGAAAACCATAACTATCCTATCTTTCCCCTTCATGGGCCCTTGGCCGATCTATCTCCTCTTTAAAGCAGGCTTATCTCTCAGTTACAGTTTTCTCTGTCAACCATTGATTTCAGTTTGAATCAATGTTTCTAACTGGAGCATTAGCTCCCTGAATGATGAAAGAAAGAGAGAGTAAGGTGAAGCGGAAAAAGTGTGATGATGACAGATGTCAGGTGAATAATACAACTGAGAACTAAGCTGAATATAGAAGGTACAGAGGGAAATTGAAAAAACAAATAGGAAAAACAAAGAGAAAGTATGAGAAAGAACAGGCTAAGATAAAAGGGAATCCAAAGTCTTCTACAGGCATATAAATAGTGGTAAAAGGATGAGTCGGGCCAATTAGGGATCAAAATGGGGGTTTATGCATGAAGGCAGGGGGCCATGCCTGAGGTACTAAATGAATACTTTACATCTGGCATTACCAAGGAAGAAGATGCTGGCTAGGTCATGGTGAAAGGGAAGGTGGTTCTGACATTTGAATGGTTTATAATTGACAAGGTGGAAGTATGAAATGCATCACAGGATACTGAGGGAAATGAGAATGAAAATTACAGAGAAACTGACCATAATTTTCCAGTTTTCCATAAACTCAGGGGCAGTGCCAGGGGACTGGAGAATTACAGCCCTTGTTCAAAAGGGGTGTAAAGATAAGCCTAGCAACTACAGGCCAGTCAGTTTAACTTTGGGCATAGGGAAACATCTAGAAACTAATTTGAGACACAATTAATAGTCACTTGGACAATTATGGGTTAATTAAGGAATGCCAGCATGGATTTCTTAAGGGTGAAGTGTGTCTAACTAACTTGATGGAGTTTTTTGATGAGGTAACAGAGAGGGGGGGTGGGGGGGAATGTAATGTAGAGAAATGTGAAGTGATTTGTTTTTATAGGGAGAACGAGAGAGGCAATATAACCTAAATGGTACAATTCTAAAGAAGGTCGAGGAGCAAAAGGACCTGGGAGCATATGTTCACAAATCATTGAGGGTGGCAGGGCAGTTTAAGAGAGTGGTTAATGAAGCATACAGCATCCTGGGCTTTATAAGTAGGGCATAGAGCTCAAAAGCAATGAAGTTATGATAAACCTGTATAAAACATCAGTTCTAACTGGAGAAGTGTGTCCAGTTCTGGGCACAGCACCTTAGAAAGGAGGTGAAGGCATTAGAGAGAGGCAGGTGTGATGACATTAGATGCAGAAGCAGTACAGCAAGGAAAATTTGTAATTTCTTTAAAATGTCTGTGGAATGTCTAATTTGAGAACATTTGAAACAGCATTTTCATGAATTGCAAAGAGATAAATTGCAATTTTCTTGGATAGTAAGAAACATTGGTCAATGTGACCTGGTGACCCTTCACCTGGCAGCAGTATCAACAAGAAGTTAAGGAGGAGACAGTGGTGTAGTGGTATGGTCACTAGACTAGTAATCACGAGACCCAGGGTAATGCTCTGGTAACCCAGGTTTGAATCCCACCATGGCAGATGGTGAAATTTGAATTCAATACAAAAAAAACCTGGAATTAAGCCATGGATCTCTAATTCTCAAGGGCAATATATGCAGGCCTAGCCAGTGATGCTCCCATCACATGGACAAATACAAAAAAATACAGAAGCCACGTGGGTGGCAAAGAAAAGAGAGCTTCAGACCAAACACAGCTGTAATGGAGGGGAGGACAGAGAAACTGCATTCAGAAGGAGCTGTGTGTGTATGATACAGTTAAACAAGACAAAAAGATGAAGAAAGGGTTAGAGCAGGGATCAAAAATTGGACAATCTTACTGCTGAGCTTTGTTATAGCCAACCAGACTGTTTAAAGGGGATTAGTAAAAGGGAACCTGTATGACCAAGACTATCATGAAACTCACTAAGGAGGTTCTGCAGGAGTGTGCAGGAATATTCACTCCCTAGTGAGAAGCAATCACTCCCCAGTGAGAAACATTCACTTCCAAAACAGAAACATTCACCCAGGGTGAGAAGTATTTACTCGCCAAACAGAAACGTTCACTCCCCAAACAGAAACATTCACCCCAAAACAGAAATATTCACCCCCAGTGAGAAAAAGTCTCTCCCCAAACGGACATAGTCACTCCCCAAACAGACACATTCACTCCCCAAACAGAAACATTGACTCCCCAAACAGAAGTATTCACTCCCCGAAAGCAAGAGTCACTCCCCAAACAAAACATGTATTCCTCAATGACAAACATTCACCTGCTAAACAGAAACATTCGCTCTCCAAACAGAAATATTGACACCCCAAATGGACACATTCACCCACAGTGAGAAAGAGTCTCTCCCCAAACAGAAACATTCAATCCCCAAACGCACATGTTCACTCCCGAAACAGTAATGTTCACTCCCCAAATGGACACATTCACTCCACAGTGAGAAACATTAGCTCCCCAGTGAGAAAGAGTCTCTCTCCAAACAGAAACATTCACTCCCCAAATGGAAACATTCGCTCCCCAATCAGAAAAATTCACTCCCTAAACAGATACATTCATTCCCCAGACAGAAACATTCACTCTCCAAAGTGAAACATTCACTCCAAAATCGGAACCATTCACTCCACAATCAGAAACGTTCATTCCCCAATTGGAAAAATTCACTCCCCAAACAGAAACATGCACTCCCTAATGAGAATATTCATTCCCCAAATAAAATCATTCACTCCGCAAACAGATACATTCACTCCACAATGAGAAACATTCACTCCCCAAACAGTTGCATTTACTCCTTAGACAGATACAATTGACGTCTCTGTCCCATTACAATCATGACCTCGGGCAAGAGCTTTGTTGATGCAGCACAATTGACGTCTGTTGGTGTGCGGTGGGATAAGTTGCGTGGAAATTTGCTGTAATTTGAGCCTTTCATTCTTGTTGGACGTATTGAGACAAAATCCAAGTTCATGTCATTTTCCTAGAGTACACTAACTGTTCATATTTTAGTATGCACATCATCCTTTTTACACAAGATCCCTGTTAATTCATGGGGATGTTAGTCTGGAAATCAAGATAAAATCTTGTTCTTCAGTCAGTGCTGCCTCCATGACTGCAGTACTATGCCAGTACTCCTTCTCTGATTGTGCAGCGCTTCCCCAGGGCTGCCCCAGACAGTGCATCCCTCCTTCAACATTGCCCCTTTGATGGTCCAGCAGTTTACCAGTACAGTGCTTCCTAATAAGCAGCAATCCATCAGTACTGACCCTCTGACAGTGCAGCACTCCTTCAGTACTGACCCTCTGACAGTGAAGTGCTCCCTCAATACTGATCCTCTGACAGTGTAGCTCTCCCTCAGTACTGACCCTCTGACACTGTGGCACTCCCTCAGCACTGACCATTCAACAGTGTGGCACTCCCTCAGTATTGACCATACTACAGTGCAGCACTCCCAGCACTGTCCAGTAGTGCAGTGCTCCCTCAGTACTGACCCTCCGACAGTGCAGTGCCCCCTCAGTACTGACCCTTCGACAGTGCAGTGCCCCCTCAGTACTGACCCTCCGACAGTGCAGCTCTCCTACAGTACTGTCCCTCTGACAGTGCGGCGCTCCCTCGGCACTGACCCTCCAACAGTGCAGTGCTCCTTCAGTGCTGACCCTCCAAAAGTGCAGTGCTCCCTTAATACTGACCCTCCGACAGTGCAGTTCTCCTTCAGTACTGAGCCTCCGACAGTGTAGCGCTCCCTCAGTACTGACCCTCTGACAGTGCAGCACTCCCTCACTACTGACCTTTCGACAGTGCAGCAGTCCCTCACTACGGGCCCTCCAAAAATGCAGTGCTCCCTTAATTCTGATCCTCCGACAGTGCAGTGCTCCTTCAGTACTGACCCTCCGACAGTGCAGCACTCCCTCACTACTGACTCTCTGTCATTGCACTAAACCCTAAGGAGTACTCCAGTGTCTGACTAAATTTCAAGCTTGGACCTCTAGAGTGGGATTTGAATTCTGGGCCTTCAGAGATTTTGATCACCTCTATGAAACATTGCCTGTGTTTGGCTGCAGCAATGTCCTGGATATTTGCCTTTAATCCTGGATATTACAGAGCAATCCTGGAGACTTTGCCACCCTTGACAAGGTCCTTCAGTGAAAATGTGTGAGGATTTTAAAAGTGAGGTGTTTCCAGACTGGGAGCCAAGGTATTTCAAGTAAATAAGAGAATGATGATTGAACAGAACTTTCTACGTTTTTGGTCATGGACAGCAGTGAATTGGGTGAAATCAAAGAAAACAGTTCTGAAAGTCATTGTTATAGGCTACCATCTATAAAGATCAGTATTATATGAAGAAACTCTGTCAGAACCCAGGTCTTGTTTTACACTGCAGGATAAAATAGGCAGGCTTGCTGAACAGTTTCTGCATTGTCCTTCCCTTTAGCTTGTGGCTCCAATGCATGGGTCAAGAATCCAATGCTGTGAGGTGTCCATACATTAACAGCTTCAAGTTCACAACCCAGCTCCTCCATTCTCTACCCAACAGTGACATTTATCCTTTCTGAGCAGAGCCAGGCAGGGATGCTTGGCTCAAGTACAGTGAGAGACTGAATGAAGTATATCTTTGTGGGAGACTCGCTGATAGATTTTGACGGGGGCACATTTCATTCTCTCAAATGCCAATCTTATTGAACCTACTTGAGATTGTACGAAATACAACAATAAACAGTCCATGTGCTGAATGTCGGAGCATCGAGAATTTTGTTCCATTAATGTTGCCCTGAAGTGTGATGTGAATTAAAGATTTTGCAACACAGTAATACCATATGAACTTGTGTCATTAAGTTCAGCTTTTCCCTCAAGCTGTGACTGCAAGTAATATTGCACTTATTACCATTAAATGGATGGGTTTCTTTGTATAAATCAGATTTCCTCTGCCCTCTCCTTCACAACGCTTTACTCCAAAGTCCGTTTGGAACTCCTCAAATATGTCTCACCTTTTTCCTTATTTTTTCAATGCCCCCGGTCTGCAGGGTTACAGTGGTGCCATGAGTGTGGATGAGGGCATGATGTAATGGAGCATAGTTGGGTGTGTTCTGCCCCTCCAACAGTGCAATTCTTGCTCAGTGCTGATCCTCTATAAGTGTAGCACCAACACAAAACAGCCAACATTGACAGTGCAGCACTCCCGCAGTACTGACCCCCTCGGACAGTGCAGCACTCCCTTAGTACTCACCCTTTGACAGCGCAGCACTCCCTCAGTACTGACCCTCGACAGTGCAGTGTTCCTTCAGTACTGACCCTCTGACGGTGCAATGTTCCTTCAGTACTGACCCTCTGGCAGGGCAGTTCTCCCTCAGTACTGACCCTCTGACAGTTCAGTGCTTCCTCATTACTGAACCACTGACAGTGCAGCTCCTCCTCAGTACTGACCCTCCAACAGTGCAGCACTTCCTCAGTACTGATCTTCCGACAGTGCAGTGCTTCCTCAGTACAGACCCTCCGACAGTGCAGCACTACCTAAGTACTGCTCCTCTACAGTGCTATATGGAATGTCAGACTACACTATAAACTTGTTCCTGTGGAGTGGAACATAATTGTCAGACTTTCTGACTCTGAAGGAAGTTTGCTGCTTCTGAGCCACTAGATTGTAATGCTGATTAACTTAGTGACTTAGACCATTAGTCGGGACTTCGAGGGCAACTTGTCGTTTACCCAATCCTGAGTAAAGTCCAAATAATACCCGGAATTCTTGAGCTTGAAGGAGATCACACATTCAACTATTAACATTAGTTCCAGGAGGATTTCAGTCCTCTACACAATCAAACGAAGAATGATGGTGAGAGGCCATATCAGGCTTTAAGCTGAGACAAAAACAAAAAATGCTGGAAAAACTCAGCAGGTCTGACAGAATCTGTGGAGAGAGAAACAGAGTTAACGTTTCGAGTCCAGAACTTCAGAACTGGGAGCTTTAAACCGAGAGTACATTGAAAAACTGACAGCTACCTGCATTTTTATAAAACTTTTAAAATCCCCAATGTGCTTCAAAGGGGGATGATCAAACAATATCTGGCAGCAGCTAGAAGATGATAGTGGAACAGGGGGCCAAGAACCTGATCAAAGAGATTTTAATGAGGATCCTAAATGGGAAGAGGCAAAGAGCAGGAGAGGTTAGGAAAAGTATAATTTCTCAGCCTTTCCCCCAAACTCCTAGCACCCTTTGTGGATCTGCAATGGTGGATGCTGTGACGGTGGGTGGTAGGTGATATGATGAAGGCTTTTTGGATGGTTGGCAAAGCGTAAAGTTGTCAATATGGGTGGAGTGATGGTAAGTGGTGTAAGATATTTGGAGGGGGGGTGGAGAGGGGAGTGGGTTGGGGGCACCACGCCGGGAAAGGGTGCGAAGGTGCCATGTGGGCTGAGACTGAAAGTGCTCTGGTGGGTGGTATGATCCACCAAGCAATGAAGTGTGATTGTTAGTCTCACACAGGTTGCCTCTCTTGCTGCTAATTGTAGGTTTACTGTTTCTGGGAGCTGCCTGTGCACATTTCGTCTGCCATGCTTCAAAAAGCCTTCATTGGCAGGAAAACAATTTGAGACGTCCTTGGTTTGCCATCTCAGCTAACCAGGCAGGAGGGAAAGTGTTAAGTGTGTGAGACTGTCTCTGAGAAAAGCACGCTGGCTGCAGACACAAGTCACTGACTGCCAAGCTGTGCAATGGCTGCCCCTGTGGACCATGAAAACACTGCAACTACTGCTGACATCAACACTTGGCTGTTCTCCAGCCTCAGCAATCAGCACCTACATCTCCTCTCACTCTCTGCTCTTTACTCCCACGCTCTCTCTCCCCGTCTCCTCCTCTCGCAGCCTCGCGTTCACTGAAGCTGTTTGCTGTTGAGAATCGTTAACATATCCTCGGGGATTAGGTGTGTCAGCCCAAACAACACAGCCCTGCTTTTAAAATAGTTACTGTCATATGACTCCGTATTCCATGCATCAGACCAAGCGGAAATTTCCGTTTGCTCAGGAAGCTCCATATCTGGAGATTCCTGTACTCCATATAAGGAGGTTCCTGTTACCACAGATGGTGTTTCCTGCCTGTTATTGAGTGCAGCTGACACTATGCAAATCTGCTTCTTCGGAATCATCGGCTGAGACTGAGTTCAGAGAAATCTGGAGAGCCAGGGGAGTTAGAGGCTGTAATGTGGAGACTCAGATTCACTCAATAAAACCTCCTAGCTCTTTAACTGCTATTTCAGATAGGGCGCAAACAGAAGAGAACAACTCGAATGACAATGGGGAGGATGGGGGGAAGAGTGTGGGAGGGGAGGGGAGGGGTGGGAGTGGGGGCGGTTGGATGGTGGAGGGCGTTGGGAGCTGGAGGGGGGAGGTTTGAGTGGTGGGGGGCATTGGGTGGTGGAGGGTGGTTTGGAGCATAGGGGGGTTGGGTAGTGGAGTGGGGGTTTGGGCGGTGGAGGGTGTGGGGGCGATTTGGGGGTGGTGGGGGTTGGGCAGTGGGGGTGGGGGTTTGTGTGGTGGAGGGTGGGTGAGGGTTGGGCGGTAGAGGGTGGAGGTGGGGGTTTGGGGGGGTGGGGGTTTGGGCGGTGGAGGTGGGGGCGGAGATGGGCGGTGGGGTTGGGGGGTTGGGCAGTGGAGGGTGAGGGTGTGGGGGGGTTGGGCGGTGTGGGGTTGGGTGGTGAAGGGTGAGTTTGGGGGTGGGGGTTTGGGCGGTGGAGGGTGGTGGGTGTTGGGGAGGAGTTGGGTCGTGCAGGATGGGGGGTTTGGAGGGTGGGGGCGGTTGGAGGGTGGAGGGGCTTTGGGGGGAGTTGGGCTGTGGAGTGTGGGGGGGTTAGGGTGGGGTTAGGGGAGGTGGTTGGGGGAGTTGGGGGATAGAGAGGTTGGGGGTTGGTGGGTAGAGGGGGTGGGGATGGAAGGGGGGTTGGGCGGTGGGGGCGTGTTTGGGCGGTGGGGCAGTGGGGGGCGTTGGAGGGGGGTTGGGAGGCATTGGAGGGGGTGGGTAGGGGGGTTTGGAGCATGGAGCATGTTGGGCGGTGGAAGAGGGTTGGGGAAGTTGGGAGGTGGAGGGGGCATTGGGCGATGGAGGGGGTTGTTGGGCGGTGGAGGGGGAGGTTGGGTGGTGGAGGGTGGTGGGGTTTGGACGGTGGAGGGTGAGGGGGATTTGGAGGTTGGGGGTGGTAGGAGGGTGGTGGGTTGGAGGGTGGGGGGGCGGGTGGGGGGGTTTGGAGCGTGGAGCTTGTTGGGCAGTGGAAGGGAGGGGTTGGGCGGTGGAGGGGGAGGTTGGGCGGTGGAGGGGGTAGGGTTTGGATGGTGGAGGGTGAGGGGGTTTTGTAGGTTGGGAGTCAAGGGAGGGTGGAGGGTTGGAGGGTGGAGGGGCGTGGGTGGAGGGGGTTTGGAGTGTGGAGCATGTTAGGCAGTGGAGGGGGTGTTGGGCAGTGGAGAGGGGTGGGATGGAGGGTGGGGGGTGTTCGCTAGTAGAGGATGGGGTTGGGGTGGGATGTTGGGCAGTGAAGGGTGGGCATGAGGGCGGGTGTGGGGGGTTGGGCAGTGGAGGAGGGTTTGGGGGGTTGGGAGGTGGAGGGGGGCATTGGGCGGTGGAGGGGGGTGTTGGGCGGTGGAGGGGGGTGGGGTTTGGACGGTGGAGGGTGAGGGGGCTTTGGAGGTTGGGAGTCGTAGGAGGGTGGAGGCGGGCGAGTCGAGGGGGTTTGGAGCGTGGAGCATGTTGGGTGGCGGAGGGGGGGGTTGGGCGGTGGAGAGGGGTGGGATGCAGGGTGGGGGGTGTTGGCCGGTGGAGGATGGGGTTGGGGTGGGATGTTGGGCAGTGAAGGGTGGGCATGAGGGCGGGGGTGGGGGATTGGGCAGTGGAGGCTGGAGTGCGCTGGTGTGGGGTTGGGTGGGGGGGCTTGGAGGGGGCGTGTGGGAGGAGGTGGTTGGGAGGGAGGAGGGGTTGTATGGAGTGTGAGGGGGTGTTGGGAGGAGTGGGGGTGTTTGGGAGGGGAGGGGGGTGTTCAGATGGTAGTGGGAGGGGGGATTGGGAGGGTGGTTTGGAGGGATGTGGGATGGGGGGTTGGGAGGGGTGTGGGAGGGTGTTGAGAGAGGTGTGGGAAGGGGGAATTGGGAGGAGTATGGGAGTGGGGTTGGGAGGGGTGTGGGAGGTATTGGGAGGGGTGTGGGAAAGAGCTTAGGGAGGTGTGGGTGGGGGTTGTGGGTGGGGGTGTGGGGGGGTGTGGGAGGGGGTTTTGGGAGGGTGTGGGAGGGAGTGTTGGGGGGGTTGGGGGTGTGGGGGTGGCTGTGCGGGGCTATGGGGGGTTGGGTTCAAGGGGGTGAGGGAGGGAGGATGGGGGGCGTGGAAGGGAGGAATGGGGGTTTTTGGGGGCGGTGTGGGAAGGGGTGTTTGGGAGGGGTTTGGCAGTGGTGTGGGGGGATTAGGAGGGTTGTGGGGGGTATTGGGAGGGCTGTCGGAAAGAGTTTAGGGTGGTGTGGGTGGGGGTTGTGGGTGAGGCTGTGGGGGGGTGTGGGAGGGGGTATTGGGGGGGTGTGGGAGGGAGTGTTGGGGGGGTTGGGGGTGTGGGGGTGGCTGTGCGGGGCTATGGGGGGTTGGGTTCAAGGGGGTGAGGGAGGGAGGATGGGGGGCGTGGAAGGGAGGAATGGGGGTTTTTGGGGGCGGTGTGGGAAGGGGTGTTTGGGAGGGGTTTGGCAGTGGTGTGGGGGGATTAGGAGGGTTATGGGGGGTATTGGGAGGGCTGTCGGAAAGAGTTTAGGGTGGTGTGGGTGGGGGTTGTGGGTGAGGCTGTGGGGGGGGGTGTGGGAGGGGGTATTGGGGGGGTGTGGGAGGGAGTGTTGGGGAGGGTTGGAGGTGTGGGGGTGTGGGGGGGCAAGGGGGCGAGGGAGGGAGGATGGGGCAGGTGTGGAAGGGAGGAATGGGGGTTTTTGGGGGCGGTGTGGGAGGGGGTGTTTGGGAGGGGTTTGGCAGTGGTGTGGGGGTGTTGGGAGGGGTGCAGGAGGGGGGTTGGTTGGGGTGTGGGAGGGGGTGCTTGAGAGGGGTGTGGGGGGAGGGTTGGGAGAGGGCATGTGGGAGTGGGTGGTTGAGAAGTGTGTGAAAGAGGGGTGTTGGGCAGGGTGTTGAGGGAGGTTTGAGAGGGGGCGTGTGGGAGTGGATGGTTGGGAGGGGTGTGGGAGGGGGGGATTGGGAGGGGGCATGTGGGAGTGGGTGGTTGGGATGGGTGTGGGGGGAGGTTTGAGAGGGGGCGTGTGGGAGTGGGTGGTTGGGATGGGTGTGGGAGCGGGGGGTTGGGAGCGGTGTGGGATGGGGGTTCGAAGGGGGGATGGGACGGGGAAGGGTTTGGGGGGATTGTGAGGAGTGTGGTATGGGGTTTGGGAGGAGTGTGGGGGGGTTGGGAGGGAAGAGGAGGGGGAGGGGTGTTCGGAGGGGTGTGGGAGGCGGAGTTGGGAGGGTTGGGGGGTGAGTTTGGGGGGAGTGGGGGGATGGGTGGGGAAGAGTGTGGGGGTGGGTGGGGAGGGGTGTGGGGGCTGGGTTGTGGAGCGTGGGATGTGGAGTGGTGTGGGGGCTGGGGTGTTGGGGTTTGGAAGGGGGTGCTGGAGAGGGGGTGTGGAAGTGGGGTGTTTAGGAAAGGTTTGGCAGGGATGTGGGACGGGGTGTTGGGAGGGGTGTTGGGGGGGCGGCATTGGGAGAGGCGTGGGGTGGGTTGAGAGGGGTGTGGGGTTGGGGTGTGTTGGGAGGGGTGTGGAGGGGGAGGGAGCCGATGGGGGTTGGTAGAGGGGGGGGCGGTGTTGAGGGGTTGCTGGGAGGGGGTTGGGGGTTGCTGGGAGAGGTGTGGGGTTTGTTGGGCATGGTATGGGGGGTGGTGGGATGGGGTTGGTGGGGTTTGGGAGGGGGTAGGGGAAGCTGGGAGAGGGGTGGGGAGGGGGGTGGGGGTTGCTGGGAGTAGGTGGGGGTTGGTGGGTGGGGGTTGGGAGTTCATAGAGGGGGGTGGGGTGTGGTAGGAGGGTCGGGGCTGTTAAATTAGGGGTTAGGGTTGGGATCGGGTTTACGTTTGGGCCTGGTGTTAAGTTGGTGTTGAGGTTAGGGTTAGATTAGGGTGAAGTTAGGTTGAAGGTGTGTGTTCCAGTACAGAGGGTTGTCCAGCACTAGGTGTTGCAGACTGTCACATTCCACGCTGCAGGATACATGCTAAGGGATAGGTTGAAGCTTGGGAAGACAGCCATAGATGTGCACTGGGGAAAGATTTCTGCCTGAGACACAGTGCACTGAGGGGCTGGTAACAGGGTAAAACACATCAGGCTGTCTGACAAGTAATGAAACTTGTAATAGAGCTGCTGCAATTGAAGACAGTCTGAGGGTGATGTACTCAGGGGGTCAGTACTAGGGGTGATGTAACCAATTAGAAAGTGCTGGGGGAAATGTACCCCGGGGATCAGTGCTGGGGGCAATAGATCCAGGGGTTCAGCACTGGGAGCAATGTAGCCACAGGGTCTGTGTTGGAGGAGAAGCACGTAGTGGGGCTTTGCTGGGGCCAATATACACAGAGGGTGTTGTATCCAGGGGGTCAGTGCTGGGGGCAATGTAACCTGGGGGTCAGTGTTGGGAGCAATATACCCAGGGGGACAGTGTTGGGGGTGATGTACCCAATGGCACAGTGTTGGGGGCATTGAGTCCAGGGAATCCTTCCTGGGGACAATGCGACCAGTGGTTCAGTACTGGGAGCGATGTACCCAGTGAGTCAGTGCTCGGGCGATGTAGCCAGTGGCTCAGTGCTGGGGCAATGTACAGTGATTCAGTGCTGGGGCAATGAACATAGAGGGTCAGTGCTGGGGGTGATGTACCCAGTGGCACAGTGCTGCGGGCATATATCCAGTGGGTCAGTGCTGGGGCAATTTAAACAGAGGGTCAGTGCTGGGCCAAAATGCCCAGAGGGTCAGTGCTGGAGTGATGTAAACAGACGGTCAGTGCTGGGGTGATGTGCCCAGAGGGTCAGTGCTGGGGCCGATGTAATGAAGGGGGTCAGTGCTGGAACCGATGAACCCAAAGGTTCAGTGTGGGGGCAATGTTCCTAGGTGATCAATGCTGGGGAAGATGTACACAGGTCAGTGCAGGGGGTGAATATAGAGGGGTCAGTGCTGGGCGGTGATGCTCAGTAGGTCAGTACCGGGGGGGTGATGTTATCAGTGGGTCAGTGTTGGGGGCAATGTACACATTGGGTCAGAGCTGGTGGTGCTGTACTCAGGGGATCTGTGCTGGGGACGCTGAACCCATGATGT
Organism: Carcharodon carcharias; assembly: GCF_017639515.1. Lineage (NCBI taxonomy): Eukaryota > Metazoa > Chordata > Chondrichthyes > Lamniformes > Lamnidae > Carcharodon > Carcharodon carcharias. The sequence goes on from NC_054474.1 coordinate 106,237,890, forward strand.
CCATGCTGGGGGTGATGTAAGCAACGCTTCAGCATTGTGGTGATGTATCCAGGGGGTCAGTGCTAGGGTCAATGTACCCTGAGGGTCAGTGTTGGGGGCAATTTACCCAGGGGATCAGTGTAGTGGGTGATGTACCCAGGGGGTCAGTGTCGTGCCAATGTACCCAATGGATCAGTGCTGGGGGCATTGTGTCAGGGAATCAATCCCAGGGGCCGTGTGCCCAGGGTCAGTGCTAATGCTAATATATCCAGGGGGAGAGTGCTGGGGGCGATGTACCCAGGGGATCAGTGCTGGGGACAATATACCCAGTTGGTCAGTGCTGGGGCGATGTACCCTGTGGTTAAGTGCTGGAGTGAAGTACCCAAAGGGTCAGTGTTGGGGGTATTGCACCCAGGGTGTCACTGCTGGAGGCAATGTACACCATAGGTCAGTGTTGGGGGTTCATGTACACTCAGGGTCTGTGCTGGCGGCGATGTAACCAGAGGGGCAGTGCTGGGGGTGATGTACCCAGTGAGCCAATTCTGGGGGGGATATACCCAATGGATAAGTGCTGGGGCGATGTACGCAAAGGCTCAGTGCTGGGGGTGATATGCAAACTGGGTCAGATCTGGGGGCGATGTACCGATTTGGTCATTGCTGGAGCTGATGTACCCAAAGGTTCAGTGTGGGGGCAATGTTCCCAGGTGATGAATGCTGGGGGACGGGTACCCAGGGGGTCAGTGATGGGGGAAATGTACCCATGGGGTCAGTGCTGAAAGCAATGTACCCAGTAGGTCAGTGTAAGAGGTTGATGTATCCTAATGGTCAGTGCTGGGTCGATGTAGCCAGTGGGAAAGTGCTGGGGCGATGTTCCCAGATGCTTAGTGCGGGGGTGATGTGCCCAGAGGTTCAGTGCTGGAGGCGATGCACCAAGGGGGTAAGTGCTGGAGCTGATGTACCCAAAGGTTCAGTGTGGGGTCAATGATCCCAGGTGATCAATGCTGGGGGAGAGGTACCCAGGGGGTCAGTGGAGGGTGAAATGAAGCCAGGGGGTCAGTGTTGGGGTTGATGTACCCTGAGGGTCAGTGCTGGGGGCAATGCAACCAGGGGGTCAGTTTTGGGGGCAATTTACCCAGTGGGTCAGTGCTTGGGGCGATGTACCCAGGGGGTAAGTGCTGGGGATGATGTACCCAGTGCATCAGTGCTGGGGGCGATATACCCAGTGGGTAAGTGCTGGGGCAATGTAACCTGTGGTTAAGTGCTGGGGCGAAGTACCCAGAGGGTCAGTGCTGGGGGTGTTGTGCAAAGTGGGTCAGAGCTGGGGGCGAAATACCCAGTGGGTGAGTGCTGGGGCGATGTACCCAGAGGGTCAGTGCTGGAGTGATGTGCCCAGAGGGTCAGTGCTGGGTGCGATGTACCCAAAGGTTCAGGGTAGGGCCAATGTTCCCAGGTGATCAATGCTGGATGAGAATTATCCAAGGGGTCAGTGTTGGGGGTATTGTACCCAGGGTGTCACTGCTGGAGGCAATGTACACCATAGGTCAGTGTTGGGGGTTGATGTACACTCAGGGTCAGTGCTGGGGGCGAAGTAAGCAGAGGGGCAGTGCTGGGGGTAATATACCCAACGGATAAGTGCTGGGGCGATGTACCCAGAGGCTCAGATCTGGGGGTGATGTGTAAAGTGGGTCAGAGCTGGGGCGATGTACCGATTTGGTCATTGCTGGAGCTGATGTACCCAAATGTTCAGTGTGGGGGCAATGTTCCCAGGTGATCAATGCTGGGGGAAGGGTACCCAGGGGTTCAGTGATGGGGGAAATGTACCCATGGGGTCAGTGCTGGAAGCAATGTACCCAGTAGGTCAGTGTAAGAGGTTGATGTATCCTGAGGGTCAGTGCTGGGTCGATGTAGCCAGTGGGAAAGTGCTGGGGCGATGTTCCCAGATGGTCAGCGCGATGGTGATGTTCCCAGAGGTTCAGTGCTGGCGGCGATGAACCAAGGGGGTCAGTGCTGGAGCTGATGTACCCAAAGTTTCATTGAGGGGTCAATGTTTCCAAGTGATCAATGCTGGGGGAGAGGTACCCAGGGGGTTCAGTGATGGGGGAAATGTACCCATTGGGTCAGTGCTGGAAGCAAGGTACCCAGTAGGTCAGTGTTAGTGGTTGATGTACCCTGAGGGTCAGTGCCGCTGCGATGTACCCAGAGGGTAAGTGCTGGGGCGATGTCCCCAGGGTGTCAGTGCTGCAGGTAATGTACCCAGTAGGTCAGTGTTGGGAGTTGAGTTACCCTGAGGGTCAGTACCCTGCTGGGCACAATATTACCAGACGGTCAGTGTTGGAGGCAATTTACCCTGGGGCTCGGTGTTGGGGGAGATGTACCCAGAGAGTCAGTGCAGGGCCGATGTACCCAATGGCTCAGTACTGGGGGCATTGTGTCCAGGGAATCAACCCATGGGGCATGGTGACCAGTAGTTCAGTACTGGAGGCGATGTACCCAGTGAGTCAGTGCTGGGGCGATGTGTCCAGTGGGTCAGTGATGGGGCGATGTGCCCAGTGGGTCAGTGCTGGGGTGATGTACCCAGAGGGTCAGTGCTGGGGAGATGTATCCAGTGAGTCAGTGCTGGGGCGATGTGTCCAGTGGGTCAGTGTTGGGGCGATGTGCCCAGTGGGTCAGTGCTGGGGCGATGTACCCAGAGGGTCAGTGATGGAGAGATGTATCCAGTGGGTCAGTGCTGGGGCGATGAACCCAGAGGGTCAGTCCTGGGAGTGATGCACCCACAGGGTCAATGCTGGGGGTGACGTACCCACTGGGAGAATGCTGGGGTGATGTACCCAGTGGATTAGTGCTGGGGCAATGTTCCCAGAGGTTCAGTGCTGGGGTTGATGCACCCAGTGGGTCAGTGCTGGGGGAAATGTAGCCAGTGGTTCAGTGTTTTGGCAATGTACCCAGAGGGTCAGTGCTGAGGTTGATGTACCCAGTGGTTCTTTGCTGGGGGTGATGTATCCAGAAGGTCAGTGCTGAGGCGAACTACCCAGTGGGAAAGTGCTGGGTCCGATGTACCAAGGGTGTCAGTGCTGGAGTTGATGTACCCAAAGGTTCAGGGAGGGGACAATGTTCCCAGGTGATCAATGCTGGACGAGAGTTACCCAGGGGGTCAGTGTTGGGGGAAATGTACCCAAGGTGTCATTGCTGGAGGCAATGTATACCTTAGGTAAGTTTTGGGGGTTGATGTACCCTGAGGGTCAGTGCTGACGGCAATTTACCGAGGCAGTCCGTGGTTGGGGCAATGTAGCCAGTGGGTAAGTGCTGGGGGTGATGTACCCAGTGGGTCAGTGCTGGGGGGAGGTTTACCCACTGGGTCATTGCTGGGGGCGATATACCCAGTGGGTAAGTACTGGGGTGATGTACCCAGAGGGTCAGTGCTGGGGGTGAAGTTCCCAGTAGTTCAGTGCTGGCGGCGATGTATCCAGTTGGTTAGTGCTGGGGCAATGCACCCAGTGGATAAGTATTCGGGTGATGTACCCAGAGGGTCAGTGCTGGGTTTGATGTACACAGTGGGTCAGAGCTGGGGGTGATAGACCCAGTGGTTAAGAGCTGGGGCAATGTACCCAGAGGGTCAGTGCTTGGGCTGATGTACCCAGAGATTCAGTGCTGGGGCGATGTGCCCAGAGGGTCCATGCTGGCAGCAATGTACCGAGAGGGTCAGTGCTGGAGCTGATATACCCAAAGGTTCAGTGTGGGGGCAATGTTCCCAAGTGATCAATGCTGGGGGAGAGGTTCCCTGGGGGTTAGTGATAGGTGAAATGTGCCCAGGGGGTCAGTGCTGGGGGCGATGTACCCAGTGGGTCAGTGGTGGGGGTAATTTACCTTGGGGCTCCTTGTTGGGAGAGATGTACCCAGGGGGTCAATGCAGGGCCGATGTACCCAATGGCTCAGTGCTGGGGGTATCGTGTCCAGGGAATCAATCCATGGGGCAATGTGACCAGTAGTTCAGTACAGGGGGCAATGTGCCCAGTGAGTCAGTGCTGGGGCAATGTGCTCAGTGTGTCAGTGATGGGGCAATGTGCCCAGTGGGTCAGTGCTGGGGCGATGAACCCAGAGGGTCAGTGCTGGGGGTGATGTACACAGTGAGTCAGAGCTGGGGGCGATATACCCAGTGGATAAGTGCTGGGGCAATGTACCCAGAGGGTCAGTGTTGAGGGTGATATACCCAGAGATTCAGTGCTGGGGTGATGTGCCCAGAGTGTCAGTGCTGGGTGCGATGTACCGAGGCTGTCAGTGCTGGAGCTGATGTACCCAAAGGTTCTGGTTGGGGCCAATGTTCCCAGGTGATCAATGCTGGACGAGAGTTACCCAGGGGGTCAGTGTTGGGGTAAATGTACCCAGGGTGTCAGTGCTGGAGGCAATGTACACTGTAGGTCAGTGTTGGGTGTTGATGTACTCTGAGGGGGCAATTTACCTAGGCGGTCAGTGCTTGGGGCGATGAACCCAGTGGGAAAGTGCTGTGGCTGATGTACCCAGTGGGTAAGTGCTGGGGCGATGTACCCAGAGGGTCAGTTCTGGGGGTAAAGTACCCAGTGGTTCAGTGCTGGAGGCATTGCATCCAGTTGGTCAGTCTGGGGTGATGTACCCTGTGGTTAAGTGCTGGGGCAATGCAGCAAGTGGATAAGGACAGGGGCGATATACCCAAAGGGTCAATGCTGGGGGTGATGTTATCAGTGGGTCAGTGTTTGCGGCAATGTACCCATTGGGTCAGAACTGCTGGTCAGTGTTGGGGGTTGATGTACGCTGAGCGTCAGTGCTTAGGGCAATTTACCGAGGCGGTCAGTGGTTGGGGCAATGTACCCAGTGGGTAAGTGTTGGGGGTGATGTACCAAGTGGGTCAGTGCTGGGCGGGGGTTTACCCACTGTGTCAGTGCTGGGGCGATATATCCAGTGGGTAAGTGCTGGGGCGATGTACCCAGAGGGCCAGTACTGGGGGTGATGTGCAAAGTGGGTCAGAGCTGAGGGTGTTGTACACAGTGGGTCAGAGCTGGGGGCAATATACCCAGTGGGTAAGTGCTGGGGCGATGTACCCAGAGGGTCAGTGCTGGGGGTGAAGTACCCAGTGGTTCAGTGCTGGCGGCGATGTATCCAGTTGATTAGTGTTGGGGCAATGCACCCAGTGGATAAGTATTCAGGCGATGTACCCAGAGGTTCAGTGTTGCGGATGATGTACCCATTGGGCCAGTGTTGGGGCAATATACCCAGTGGTTAAGTGCTGGGGCGAAGTACCCAAAAGTTTAGTGCTGTGGGTGATGTACACAATGGGTCAGAGCTGGGGGTGATATACCCAGTGTGTAAGTGCTGGGGCGATATACCCAGAGGGTCAGTGCTGGGGGTGAAGTACCCAGAGGTTCAGTGCTGGGGTGATGTGCCCAGAGGGTCCATGCTGGCTGCGATGTTCCGAGAAGGTCAGTGCTGGAGCTGATATACCCAAAGGTTCAGTGTGGGGGCAATGTTCCCAAGTGATCAATGCTGGGGGAGAGGTTCCCAGGGGGTTAGTGATAGGAGAAATGTACCCAGGGGGTCAGTGCTGGAAGCAATGTACCCAGTGGGTCAGTGTTAGGGGTTGATGTACCCTGAGCGTCAGTGCTGGGGGCAATGTACCCAGTGGGTCAGTGGTGGGGGTAATTTACCCTGGGGCTCCTTGTTGGGGGAGATGTACCCAGGGGGTCAGTGCAGGGCTGATGTACCCAATGTCTCAGTGCTGGGGGCATTGTGTCCAGGGAATCAATCCATGAGGCAATGTGACCAGTAGTTCAGTACAGGGGGCAATGTGCCCAGTGAGTCAGTGCTGGGGCAATGTGCCCAGTGTGTCAGTGCTGGGGCAATGTGCCCAGTGGGTCAGTGCATGGGTGATGAACCCAGCGGGTCAGTGCTGGGGGTGATATACATAGTGAGTCAGTGTTGAGGGTGATATACCCAGAGATTCAGTGCTGGGGTGTTGTGCCCAGAGTGTTAGTGCTGGGTGCGATGTACCGAGGGTGTCAGTGCTGGAGCTGATGTACCCAAAGGTTCAGGTTGGGGGCAATGTTCCCAGGTGATCAGTGCTGGACAAGAGTTACCCAGGGGGTCAGTGTTGGTGTAAATGTACCCAGGGTGTCAGTGCTGGAGGCAATGTATACCGTAGGTCAGCGCTGGGGTTGATGTACTCTGAGGGGGCAATTTACCTAGGCGGTCAGTGCTTGGGGTGAATACCCAGAGGGACAGTGCTGGGGGTAATATACCCAGAGGGACCATGCTGGGGTGATGTACCCATGGGGTCAGTGTCGTGCCAATGTACCTCAGTGCTGGGGGCATTGTGCCAGGGAATCAATCCCAGGGGCCATATGCCCAGGGGGTCAGTGGTGGTGGTGATATATCCAGGGGTTCTGTGCTGGGGACAATATACCCAGTTGGTCAATGTTGGGGGGATGTACCCTGGTGGTCCATGCTGAGGGCTGTTTACCGAGCGAGACAATGCCAGGGGCAATGTGCCCAGTGGGTCAGTGTTGGTGGCGATATATCCAGTGGTTCAGTGCAGGGCGCAATGTCCCAAGGGGGTCATTACTGGGTCTGATGTACCCAAAGGTTCAGTGCAGGGACAATATTCCCAAGGTGATCAATGCTGGCAGAGATGTTCCCAGGGGGTCAGTGCAGGGATCAGTTACTCAGGGGGTCAGTTCTGCCGGTGATGTATCCAGGGGATCAGTGCTGGGGACAATACACCTAGTAGGTCAATGCTGGGGAGATGTACCCTGGAGGTCCATGGTGAGGTCTGTTTACCCAGGGAGACAATGCCGGAGGTAATATACCCGGGAGTCAGTGCTGGGGACAATGTAGCCAAAGCTTCAGTGTGGGGACAATGTTCCAAGGGATCAATGTTGTGGGGGCGATGTACCCAATGGGTCAGTGCTGGAGGTGATGAAGCCTGGAGGTCAGTGCTGGGTGTGATGCACCTGGGTGGTCAGTGCTCGGGGTAGTGCACCTGGGGGTCAGTGCTGAGGGCAATGTATGCAGGAGGCCAGTGCTGGGCACAATGTACCAGTGGGGTCAGTGTTGGTGGTGATGTATCCTGTGGTTCAGTTCTGGGCGCAATGTCTCAATGGGGTCAGTGCTGAAGCTGACGTACCCAAAGGTTCAGTGTGGGGGCAATATTCCCAGGTGATCAATGCTGGGGGTGATGTTCTCAGGGTGTCCATGCTAGGGATGATTTCCCAGAGGGCAGTGCTGGGGGCAACGTACCCAGAGGGCCAGAGGTGGGGACAGTGTACTAAGGGGAACAGTGCTGGGAATGATGTATCCAGGGGGACAGTGCTGCGCGCAATGTTTCCATGGGGTCAGTGTTGGGGGAGATGCATGCAGGGGGGCTTTCTAGGGCCAATATACTCAGGGGGTTGGTGCAGGGGGTGACGTACCCAGCGAAGCAGTGCTGGGGGCGATGTACCCAGTGGGTCAGTGCTGAGAGGCGATGTACCCAGTGGGTCACAGTTTGGGCAATGTACCCAGAGTGTCAGTGCTAGGGGTGATGCATCCAGTGGGTAAGTGCTGGGGTGATGGATCCAGAGGGTCAGTGCTGGGGGTGATGTGCCCAGTAGATCAGTGCTGGGGGCAATGTATCCAGTTTGTCAGTGTTGGGGCGATGTACCCTGTGGTTAAGTGCTGGGGCGAAGTACACAAAGATTCAGTGCTGGGGTGATGTGCACAGAGGGTCAGTGCTGGGTGCAAGGTACCGAGGGTGTCAGTGCTGGAGCTGATGTACCCAAAGTTTCAGGGTGGGGGCAATGTTCCCAGGTGATCAATGCTGGATGAGAGTTACCCAAGGGGTCAGTGTTGGGGGTAACGTTCCCAGGGTGTCACTGCTGGCGGCAATGTACACCATAGGTCAGTGTTGGGGGTTCATGTACACTCAGGGTCAGTGCTGGGGGCGTTGTAACTAGAGGGGCAGTGCTGGGGGTGATGTACCCAGTGGGCCAGTTCTGGGGGTGATATACCCAGTGGATAAGTGCTGGGGCGATGTACCCAGAGGCTCAGTGCTGGGGGTGATGTGCAAAGTGCGTCAGATCTGGGGTCGATGTACCGATTTGGTCATTGCTGGAGCTGATGTACCCAAAAGTTCAGTGTGGGGGAAATGTTCCCAGGTGATCAATGCTGGGGGATGGGTACCCAGGGGTTCAGTGATGGGGGAAATGTACCCATGGGGTCAGTGCTGGAAGCAATGTACCCAGTAGGTCAGTGTTGGGGGCAATTTACCCAGTGGGTCAGTGCTTGGGGCGATGTACCCAGGGATTAAGTGCTGGGGAAATGTACCCAGAGGGTCACTGCTGAGGGTGATGTACCCAGTGCATCAGTGCTGGGGGCGATATACCCTGTGGGTACGTTCTGGGGCGATGTAACCTGTGGTTAAGTGCTGGGGCGAAGTACACAAAGATTCAGTGCTGGGGTGATGTGCACAGAGGGTCAGTGCTGGGTGCAAGGTACCGAGGGTGTCAGTGCTGGAGCTGATGTACCCAAAGTTTCAGGGTGGGGGCAATGTTCCCAGGTGATCAATGCTGGATGAGAGTTACCCAAGGGGTCAGTGTTGGGGGTAACGTTCCCAGGGTGTCACTGCTGGCGGCAATGTACACCATAGGTCAGTGTTGGGGGTTCATGTACACTCAGGGTCAGTGCTGGGGGCGTTGTAACTAGAGGGGCAGTGCTGGGGGTGATGTACCCAGTGGGCCAGTTCTGGGGGTGATATACCCAGTGGATAAGTGCTGGGGCGATGTACCCAGAGGCTCAGTGCTGGGGGTGATGTGCAAAGTGCGTCAGATCTGGGGTCGATGTACCGATTTGGTCATTGCTGGAGCTGATGTACCCAAAAGTTCAGTGTGGGGGAAATGTTCCCAGGTGATCAATGCTGGGGGATGGGTACCCAGGGGTTCAGTGATGGGGGAAATGTACCCATGGGGTCAGTGCTGGAAGCAATGTACCCAGTAGGTCAGTGTTGGGGGCAATTTACCCAGTGGGTCAGTGCTTGGGGCGATGTACCCAGGGATTAAGTGCTGGGGAAATGTACCCAGAGGGTCACTGCTGAGGGTGATGTACCCAGTGCATCAGTGCTGGGGGCGATATACCCTGTGGGTACGTTCTGGGGCGATGTAACCTGTGGTTAAGTGCTGGGGCGAAATACCCAGAGGGTCAGTGCTGGCGGTGATGTGCAAAGTGGGTCAGAGCTGGGGGTGATATACCCAGAGTGTAAGTGCTGGGGGCTTTGTTTCCAGGGAATCAATCCATGGGGCAATGTGACCAGTAGTTCAGTACAGGGGGCGATGTGCCCAGTAGGTCAATGCTGGGGCAATGTGCCCAGTGTGTCAGTGATGGGGCAATGTGCCCAGTGGGTCAGTGCTGGGGCGATGAACCCAGAGGGTCAGTGCTGGGGGTAATGTACACAGTGAGTCAGAGCTGGAGGCAATATACCCAGTGGGTAGGTGCTGGGTCAATGTACCCAGAGGGTCAGTGTTGACAGTGATATACCCAGAGATTCAGTGCTGGGGTGATGTGCCCAGAGTGTCAGTGCTGGGTGCGATGTACCGAGGGTGTCAGTGCTGGAGCTGATGTACCCAAAGGTTCAGGTTGGGGCCAATGTTCCCTGGTGATCAATGCTAGATGAGAGTTACCCAGGGGTTCAGTGTTGGGGTAAATGTACCCAGTGTGGCAGTGCTGGAGGCAATGTACAATGTAGGTCAGTGTTCGGGGTTGATGTACCCTGAGGTTCAGTGCTGGGGGCAATTTACTGAGGTGGTGAGTTGTTGGGGCAATGTACCCAGTGGGTATGTGCTGGGGGTGATGTACCTAAAGGAAAAGTGCTGGCGCGATTTACCCAGAGGGTCAGTGTTGGGGGTAAAGTACCCAGATGTTCAGTGCTGGGGACGTTGTATCCAGTTGGTCAGTGCTGGGGCGATGTAACCTGTGGTTAAGTGCTGTGGCAATGCAACCAGTGGATAAGTACAGGGGCGATGTACCCAGAGGGTCAGTGCCGGGGGTGATGTTATCAGTGGGTCAATGTTGGGGGCAATGTACCCACTGGGTCAGAACCGGTGGTACTGTACTAAGGAGATCTGTGTTGGGGGCGATGAACCCATGGGGTCCATGCTGGGCGCGATGTAAGCAACGCTTCAGCATTGTGGTGATGTATCCAGGGGGTCAGTGCTGGGGGTGATGTACCCAGAGGGACAGCGCTGGGTTCGATGTACCCTGAGGGTCAGTGTTGGGGGTAATTTACCCAGGGGGTCAGTGTAGTGTGTGATGTACCCAGGGGGTCAGTGTCGCGCCACTGTACCCAATGGATCAGTGCTGGGGGCATTTTGCCAGGGAATCAATCCCAGGGGCCATGTGCCCAGAGGGTCAGTGGTGGTGGTGATATATCCAGGGGGTCAGTGCTGGGGGCGATGTCCCCAGGGGATCAGTGCTGGGGACAATATACCCAGTTGGTCAATATTGGGGGGATGTACCCTGGTGGTCCATGCTGAGGGCTGTTTACCCAGTGAGACAATGCCAGGAGCAATGTGCCCAGTGGGTCAGTGTTGGTGGCGATGTAGTCAGTGCAGGGCGCAATGTCCAAATGGGGTCATTACTGGGGCTGATGTACCCAAAGGTTCAGTGCAGGGGCAATATTCCCAGGTGATCAATGCTGGCAGAGATGTTCCCAGGGGATCAGTGCAGTGGTCAATTACTGAGGGGGTCAGTTCTGCCGGTGATGTATCCAGGGGATCAGTGCTGGGGACAATACAAATAGTAGGTCAATTCTGGGGAGATGTACCCTGGGAGTCCATGCTGAGGGCTGTCTACCCAGGGAGACAATGCTGGGGGCAACATACCCAGGAGTCAGTGCTGGGGACAATGTAGCCAAAGCTTCAGTGTGGGGGCAATGTTCCAAGGAATCAATGTTGTGGGGGCGATGTACCCAATGGGTCAGTGCTGGAGGTGATGAAGCCTGGAGGTCAGTGCTGGGTGTGATGCACCTGGGTGGTCAGTGCTCGGGGTAGTGCACCCTGGGGGTCAGTGCTGAGGGCAATGTATGCTGGAGGCCAGTGCTGGGCACAATGTACCAATGGGGTCAGTGTTGGTGGTGACGTATCCTGTGGTTCAGTTCTGGGCGCAATGTCTCAATGGGGTCAGTGCTGGAGCTGACGTACCCAAAGATTCAGTGTGGGGGCAATATTCCCAGGTGATCAATGCTGGAGGTGATGTACACAGGGGTTCCATGCTAGGGATGATTTCCCAGGGGGCAGTGCTGGGGGCAACGTACCCAGAGGGCCAGAGGTGGGGACAGTGTACTAAGGGGGACAGTGCTTGGGGTGATGTATCCAGGGGGACAGTGCTGCGCGCAATGTTTCCATGGGGTCAGTGTTGGGGGAGATGCATGCAGGGGGGCTTTCTAGGGCCAATATACTCAGGGGGTTGGTGCAGGGGGTGACGTACCCAGCGAAGCAGTGCTGTGGGTGATGGCCCAGTGGATCAGTGCTGGGGGCGATGTATACAGTTTGTCAGTGCTGGGGCGATGTACCCTGTAGTTAAGTGCTGCGGCGAAGTACCCAGAGGGTCAGTGCTGGGGGCGAAGTACACAGAGATTCAGTGCTGGAGCTGATGTACCCAAAGTTTCAGTGTGGGGGCAATGTTCCCTGGTGATCACTGAAGGACGAGAGTTACCCAAGGGGTCAGTGTTGGGGGTATTGTACACAGGGTGTCACTGCTGGAGGCAATGTACACCATAGGTCAGTGTTGGGGGTTGATGTATACTCAGGGTCAGTGCTGGGGGTGATGTAATCAGAGGGTCAGTGCTGTGGGTGATGTACCCAGTGGGCCAGTTCTGGGGGCGATATACCCAGTGGATAAGTGCTGGGGCGATGTACCCAGAGGCTCAGTGCTGGGGGTGATGTGCAAAGAGGGTCAGAGCTGGGGGAGACGTATCGATTTGGTCAGTGCTGGAGCTGATGTACCCAAAGGTTCAGTGTGGGGGCAATGTTCCCAAGTGATCAGTGCTGGGGGATGGGTACCCAGGGGTTCATTGATGGGGGAAATGTACCCATGGGGTCAGTGCTGGAAGCAATGTACCCAGTAGGTCAGTGTTAAGGGTTGATGTATCCTGATGGTCAGTGCTGGGTCGATGTACCAGTGGTAAAGTGCTGGGGCGATGTTCCCAGATGGTCAGTGCGGGGGTGATGTGCCCAGAGGGTCAGCGCTGGAGGCGATGCACCGAGGGGGTCAGTGCTGGAGCTGATGTACCCAAAGGTTCAGTGTGGGGGCAATGATCCCAGGTGATCAATGCTGGGGAAGAGGTACCCAGGGGTCAGTGCTGCGAGAAGTGAGCCCATGGGGTCAGTGTTGGGGGTTGATGTACCCTGAGGGTCAGTACTGGGAGCAATGTAACCAGGGGGTCAGTGTTGGGGGCAATTTACCCAGTGGGTCATTGCTGAGGCAATGTACCCAGGGTGTAAGTGCTGGGGCAATGTACACAGAGGGTCAGTGCTGGGGGTGATGCACCCAGTGCGTCAGTGCTGGGGGTGATATAGCCAGTGAGTAAGTGCTGGGGTGATGTACCCAGAGGGTCAGTGCTGGTGGTGATGTACACAGAGGTTCAGTGCTGGGGCAATGTGCCCAGAGGGTCAGTGCTGGAGATGATATACCCAAAGTTTCATTGTGGTGGCAATGATCCCAAGTGATCAATGCTGGGGGAGAGGTACCCAGGGGGTTAGTGATGGGGGAAATATACCCATTGGATCAGTGCTGGAAGCAAGGTACCCAGTGGTTCAGTGTTAGGACTTGATGTACCCTGAGGGTCAGTGCCGGGGGCGATGTACCCAGTGGTTAAGTGCTGGGGCGATGTCCCCAGGGGGACAGTGCTGGAGGTAATGTACCCAGTAGGTCTGTGTTGGGAGTTGAGTTACGCTGAGGGTCAGTACCCTGCTAGGCACAATATTACCAGACGGTCAGTGTTGGAGGCAATTTACCCTGGGGCAGGGTGTTGGGGGAGATGTACCCAGGGAATCAGTGCAGGGCCGATGTACCCAATGGCTCAGTACTGGGGGCATTGTGTCCAGGGAATCAATCCATGGGGCATGGCGACCAGTAGTTCAGTACTGGAGGCGATGTACCCAGTGAGTCAGTGCTGGGGCGATGTGCCCAGTGGGTCAGTGATGGGGAGATGTATCCAGTGGGTCAGTGCTGGGGCGATGAACCCAAAGGGTCAGTGCTGGGAGTGATGTACCCAGAGGGTCAATGCTGGGGGTGAGGTACCCACTGGGTCAGTGCTAGGGTGATGTATCCAGTGGGTAAGTGCTGGGGCAATGTTCCCAAAGGATCAGTGCTGGGGTTGATACACCCAGTGGGTCAGTGCTGGGGGAAATGTAGCCAGTGGTTCAGTGTTTGGGCAATGTACCCAGAGGGTCAGTGCTGAGGTTGATGTACCCAGTGGTTCTTTGCTGGGGGTGATGTATCCAGTAGGTCAGTGCTGGGGCGAACTACCCAATGGGAAAGTGCTGGGGTGATGTACCCAGAGGATCAGTGCTGGGGTTATCTGCCCAGTGGGTCAATGTTGGGTGAGATGTACCGAGGGTGTCAGTGCTGGAGTTGATGTACCCAAAGGTTCAGGGAGGGGGCAATGTTCCCAGGTGATCAATGCTGGATGAGAGTTATCCAGGGGGTCAGTGTTGGGGGAAATGTACCCAGGGTGCCAGTGCTGGAAGCAATGTACACCGTAGGTCAGTGTTGGGAGTTGATGTACCCTGAGGGTCAGTGCTGGGGGCAATTTACCGAGGCGGTCAGTGGTTGGGGCAATGTATCCAGTGGGTAAGTGCTGGGGGTGATGTACCTAGAGGGTCAGTGCTGGGGGTGATGTGCAAAGTGGGTCAGAGCTGGGGGTGATGTACATAGTGGGTCAGATCTGGGGGCGATATACCCAGAGGGTCTGTGCTGAGGGTGATGTACCCAGAGATTCAGTGCTGGGGCGATGTGCCCAGTGGGTCTGTGCTGGCGGCGATGTACCCAGTGGGTAAGTGCTGTTGTGATGTCCCCAGGAGGTCAGAGCTGGAGGTAATGTACTCAGTAGGTCAGTGTTGGGAGTTGAGATACCCTGAGGGTCAGTGCTGGGCACAATATTACCAGAGGGTCAGTGGGTAATTTACCCTGGGGCTCCGTGTTGGGGGAGATGTACCCAGGGGGTCAGTGAAGGGCCGATGTACCCAATGGCTCAGTGCTGGGGGCTTTGTTTCCAGGGAATCAATCCATGGGGCAATGTGACCAGTAGTTCAGTACAGGGGGCGATGTGCCCAGTGAGTCAGTGATGGGGCAATGTGCCCAGTGTGTTAATGCTGGGCCAATGTGCCCAGCGGGGCAGTGCTAGGGCGATGTACCCAGAGGGTCAGTGTTGGGGCGATGTACCCAGAGGGTCATTGCTGGAGGTGATGAAGCCAGGGGGTCAGTGCTCAGGGTAGTGCAACCTGGGGGTCAGTGCTGAGGGCAATGTATGCAGTAGGCCAGTGCTGGGCACAATGTACCAATGGGATCAGTGTAGGTGGTGAAGTATCCGATGGTTCAGTTCTGGGTGCTTTGTCTCAATGGGGTCAGTACTGGAGCTGACGTACCCAAATGTTCAGTATGGGGGCAATATTCCCAGGTGATCAATGCTGGGGGTGATGTACCCAGAGGGTCAGTGCTAGGGATGATTTCCCAGAGGGCAGTGCTGGGGGCAACGTACCCAGAGGGCTGCTGCTGGGGACAGTGTACCAAAGGGGACAGTGCTGGGGGCGATGTATCCGGAGGGTCAGTGTTGGGGTGATGTCCCCAGGGGGACAGTGCTGCGTGCAATGTTTCCAGGGGGTCATTGTTGGGGGAGATGCACGCAGTTTGGCTTTGCTGGGGCCAATATACTCAGGGGATCAGTGCAGGGGGTGATTTAACCAGCAAAGCAGTGCTGGAGGCGATGTATCCAGGGGGTCAGTGCTGGGGGTGGGGGGGGGGGGGGGCGATGTACCCAGTGGGTCAGTGTTGGGGGCAACGTAACCAGGGGTCAGTGTTGGGGTGATGTATCCAGTCAGTCAGTGCTGGGGCGATGTACCCAGTGGGAAAGTGCTGGGGCGATGTACACAGATCATCAGTGCTGGGGTGATGTGCACAGAGTGTCAGTCTTGGGGAGATGTACCGAGGGGTTCAGTGCTGGAGCTGATGTATCCAAAGGTTCAGTGTGGGGGCAATGTTCCCAGGTGATCAATGCTGGGGGAGAGGTACCCAGGTGGTCAGTGTTGGGGGAATTGTACCCAGGGTGTCAGTGCTGGAGGCAATGTACTCAGTAGGTCTGTGCTGGGGGTTGATGTACCCTGAGGGTCAGTGCTGGGAGCAGTGCAACCAGGGGGTCAGTGTTGGGTGCAATTTACCCAGTGGATTATGCTTGGGGCAATGCACCCAGGGGGTAAGTGCTGGGGCAATGTTCCCAGAGGGTCAGTGCTGGGGGTGATGTACCCTGTGGGCCAGTTCTGGGGGCGATAATCCCAGTGGATAAGTGCTAGGTCGATGAACCCAGAGGTACAATGCTGGGGCGATGTGCCCAGAGGGTCAGTGCTGGGGGCAATGTATCCAGAGGTTGAGTGTGGGTGTGATGTCCCCAGGGGGACAATGCTGCGCGCAATGTTTCCAGGGGATCAGTGTTGGGGGAGATGCACACAGGGTGGCTTTGCTGGGGCCAATATACTCAGGGGATCAGTGCTGGGGGGGGATGTACCTAGGGGGTCAGTGCTGGGGGGGCGATGTACCCAGTGGGTCAGTGTTGGGGGCAATGTAACCAGGGGTTCAGTGTTGGGGCGATGTAGGCAGTAGTTCAGTGCTGGGGGGGTGATGTACCCAGTGGTTCAGTGCTGGGGCGATGCATCCAGTCAGTCAGTGCTGGGGCGATGTAGGCAGTAGGTCAGTGCTGGGGCGATGTACCCAGTGGGAAAGTGCTGGGGCGATGTACACAGATGATCAGTGCTGGGGTGATGTGCACAGAGGGTCAGTCTTGGCGGAGATGTACCAAGGGGGTCAGTGCTGGAGCTGATGGACCCAAAGGTTCAGTGTTGGGGCAATGTTCCCAGGTGATCAATGCTGGGGGAGAGGTACCCAGGCGGTCAGTGTTTGGGGAAATGTACCCAGGGTGTCAGTGCCGGAGGCAATGTACCCAGTAGGTCTGTGTTGAGGGTTGATGTACCCTGAGGTTCTGTGCTGGGTCAAGGCAACCAGGGGGTCAATGTTGGGGGCAATTTACCCAGTGCGTCACTGCTTGGGGCAATGTACGCAGGGGGTAAGTGCTGGGGCAATGTTCCCAGAGGGTCAGTACTGGAGGTGATGTACCCAGTGGGCCAGTTCTGGGGGCAATATACCCAGTGGATAAGTGCTGGTGCGATGTACCCAGAGGGTCAGTGCAGGCGGTGATGTGCAAAGTGGGTCAGAGCTGGGGGCAATATACCCAGTAGGTAAGTGCTGGAGTGATGTACCCAGAGAGTCAGTGCTGGGGGCGTTGTACCCAGTGGATAAGAGCTGGGGTGAATTACCCAGAGGGTCAGTGCTGGGGTTGATTTGCAAAGTGTGTCAGAGCTGGGAGCAATATACCCAGTGGGTAAGTGCTGGGGTGATGTGCCCAGAGGGTCAGTGCTGGGGGCGATGTACCGATTTGGTCATTGCCAGAGATGATGTACCCAAATGTTCAGTGTGGGGGCAATGTTCCCAGGTGATCAATGCTGGGGGAGAGATAGCCAGGGTGTCAGTGATGGGGGAAATGTACCCATGGGGTCAGTACTGGAAGCAATGTACCCAGTAGGTCAGTGTTAGGGGTTGATGTATCCTGAGGGTCAGTGCTGGGTCGATGTACCCAGTGGGAAAGTGCTGGGACGATGTTCCCAGATGCTTAGTGCGGGGTTGATGTGCCCAGAGGTTCAGTGCTGGAGGCGATGCACCGAGGGGGTCAGTGCTGGAGCTGATGTACCCAAAGGTTCAGTGTGGGGGCAATGATCCCAGGTGATCAATGCTGGGGGAGAGGTACCCAGGGGGTCAATGCTGGGGGAAATGTACCCATGGGGTCAGTGTTGGGGGTTGATGTACCTTTAGGGTCAATGCTGGGGGGCAATATAATCAGGGGTCAGTGTTGGGGGCATTTACCCAGTGGGTCAGTGCTTGGGGCAACGTACCGAGTTTTTAGGTGCTGGGGCAATGTACCCAAAGGGTCAGCACTGGGAGTGATGTACTCAGTGCGTCAGAGCTAGGGGCAATATACCCAGTGGGTAAGTGCTGGGGCGATGTACCCTGTGGTTAAGTGCTGGGGTGAAGTACCCAGAGGGTCAATGCTTTGGGTGATGTACACAGTGGGTCAGAGCTAGGGGCGAAATACCCAGTGGGTAAGTGCTGGGGTGATGTGCCCAGAGGGTCAGTGCTGGGGCGATGTACCGATTTGGACATTGCTGCAGATGATGTACCCAAATGTTCAGTGTGGGGGCAATGTTCCCAGGTGATCAATGCTGGGGGAGAGGTACCCAGTAGGTCAGAGTTAGGGGTTGATGTATCCTGAGGGTCAGTGCTGGGTCGATGTACCCAGTGGGAAAGTGCTGGGGCGATGTTCCCAGATGCTCAGTGCGGGGGAGATGTGCCCAGAGGTTCAGTGCTTGGGGCAATGATCCCAGGTGATCAATGCTGGGGGAGAGGTACCCAGAGGGTCAATGCTGGGGGAAATGTACCCATGGGGTCAGTGTTGGGGGTTGATGTACCCTTAGGGTCAATGCTGGGGGCAATGTAATCAGGGGTCAGTGTTGGGGGCAATTTACCCAGTGGGTCAGTGCTTGGGGCAACGTACCGAGATTTTAGGTGCTGGGGCAATGTACCCAAAGGGTCAGCGCTGGGGGTGATGTACCCAGTGCGTCAGAGCTAAGGGCGATATACCCAGTGGGTAAGTGCTGGGGCGATGTACCCTGTGGTTAAGTGCTGGGGTGAAGTACCCAGGGGGTCAATGCTTTGGGTGATGTACACAGTGGGTCAGAGCTGGGGGCAGAATACCCAGTGGGTAAGTGCTGGGGTGATGTGCCCAGCGGGTCAGTGCTGGGGCGATGTACCAATTTGGACATTGCTGGAGATGATGTACCCAAATGTTCAGTGTGGGGGCAATGTTCCCAGGTGATCAATGCTGGGGGAGAGGTACCCAGTAGGTCAGTGTTAGGGGTTGATGTATCCTGAGGGTCAGTGCTGGGTCGATGTACCCAGTGGGAAAGTGCTGGGGCGATGTTCCCAGATGCTCAGTGCGGGGGAGATGTGCCCAGAGGTTCAGTGCTTGGGGCAATGATCCCAGGTGATCAATGCTGGGGGAGAGGTACCCAGGGGGTCAGTGCTGGGGAAAATGTACCCAGGGGGTCAGTGTTGGGGGTTAATGTACCCTTAGGGTCAATGCTGGGGGCAATGTAACCAGGGGGTCATTGTTGGGGGCAATTTACCCAGTGGGTCCACGCTTGGGGCAATGTACCCAGGGGGTAAGTGCTGGGGTGATGTACCCAACGGTCAGTGCTAGGGGTTATGCACCCAGTGCTTCAGAGCTAGGGGCGATACACCCAGTGGGTAAGTGCTGGGGCGATGTACCCTGTGGTTAAGTGCTGGAGTAAAGTACCCAGAGGGTCAGTGCTGGAAGCAATGTACCCAGTAGGTCAGTGTTAGGGGTTGATGTACCCTGTGGGTCCGTGCTGGGGGTGATGTACCCAATGGGAAAGTGCTGGGGCGATGTTCCCAGATGCTCAGTGCGGGGGAGATGTGCCCAGAGGTTCAGTGCTTGGGGCAATGATCCCAGATGATCAATGCTGGGGGAGAGGTACCCAGGGGGTCAGTGCTGGGGGAAATGTACCCAGGGGGTCAGTGTTGGGGGTTAATGTACCCTTAGGGTCAATGCTGGGGGCAATGTAACCAGGGGGTCATTGTTGGGGGCAATTTACCCAGTGGGTCAATGCTTGGGGCGATGTACCCAACGGTCAGTGCTGGGGGTTATGCACCTAGTGCTTCAGAGCTAGGGGCGATACACCCAGTGGGTAAGTGCTGGGGCAATGTACCCTGTAGTTAAGTGCTGGGGTGAAGTACCCAGAGGGTCAGTGCTGGAAGCAATGTACCTAGTAGGTCAGTGTTAAGGGTTGATGTACCCTGAGGGTCCGTGCTGGGGGCGATGTGCACAGTGGGTAAGTGCTGGGGCGATGTCCCCAGGAGGTCAGTGCTGGAGGTAATGTACCAAGTTGGTCAATGTTGGGAGTTTAGTTACCCTGAGGGTCAGTGCTGGGCATAATATTACCGGAGGGTCAGTGTTGGAGGCAATTTTCCCTGAGGCTCCGTGTTGGGGGAGATGTACCCAGGGGGTCAATGCAGGGACAATGTACCCAATGGCTCAGTGCTGGGGGCATTGTGTCCAGGGAATCAATCCATGGGGCAATGTGACTAGTAGTTCAGTACTGGGGGCGATATACCCAGTGAGTCAGTGCTGTGGCGATGTGCCAGTTGGGTCAGTACTGGGCCAATGTACCCAGAGGGTCAGTGCTGCGGCGATGTACCCAGAGGGTCAGTGATGGGGAGATGTATCCAGTGGGTCAGTGCTGGGGGGATGACCCCAGAGGGTCAGTGCTGGGGTGATGTACCCAGTGGGTTAGTGCCTGGGCAATGTTCCCAGAGGGTCACTGCTGGGATTGATGTACCCAGTGGGTCAGTGCTGGGGGAAATGTAGCCAGTGGGTCAGTGTTTGGGCGATGTACCCAGAGAGTCAGTGCTGAGGTTGATGTACCCAGTGGTTCTTTGCTGGGGGTGATGTATCCAGTGGGTCAGTGCTGGGGCGAACTACCCAGTGGGAAAGTGCTGGGTCAATTTACACAGTGATTCAGTGCTGGGCCGATGTGCCCAGTGGGGCAGTGCTAGAGCAATGTAACCAGAAGGTCAGTGTTGGGGGCGATGTACCCAGAGGGTCAGTGATGGGGAGATGTATCCAGTGGGTCAGTGCTGGGGGCGATATACCCAGTGGGTAAGTGCTGGGGCGATGTACCCAGAGGGTCAGTGCTGGGTGTGATGTGCAAAGTGGGTCAGATCTGGGGGTGATGTACACAGTGGGTCAGAGCTGGGGGCGATATACCCAGAGGATCTGTGCTGGGGGTGATGTACCCAGAGATTCAGTGCTGGGGCGATGTGCCCAGAGATTCCGTGCTGACGGCGATGTACCGAGGGGGTCAGTGCTGGAGCTGATATACCCAAAGTCAGTGTGGGGGCAATGTTCCCAAGTGATCAATGCTGGGGGACAGGTTCCCTGGGGGTTAGTGATGGGGGAAATGTACCCAGGGGGTCAGTGCTGGAAGCAATGTACCCAGTGGGTCAGTGTTAGGGGTTGATGTACCATGCGGGTCAGTGCTGAGGGTGCTGTACCCAGTGGGTAAGTGATGTTGCGATGTTCCCAGGGGGTCAGAGCTGGAGGTAATGTACCCAGTAGGTCAGTGTTGGGAGTTGAGATACCCTGAGTGTCAGTGCTGGGCACAATATTACCAGAGGGTCAGTGGTGTGGGTAATTTACCCTGGTGCTCCGTGTTGGGGGAGATGTACCCAGGGGGTCAGTGCTGGGGGCTTTCTTTCAGGGAATCAGTCCATGGGGCAATGTGACCAGTAGTTCAGTACAGGGGGCGATGTGCCCAGTGAGTCAGTGATGGGGCAATGTGCCCAGTGTGTTAGTGCTGGGCCGATGTGCCCAGCGGGGCAGTGCTAGGGCGATGTACCCAGAGGGTCAGTGTTGGGTGCGATGTACCCAGATGGTCAGTGCTGGAGGTCATGAAGCTAGGGGGTCAGTGCTGGGGGTGATGCACCTGGGTGGTCAGTGCTCGGGGTAGTGCACCCTGGGTCAGTGCTGAGGGAAACGTATGCAGGAGGCCAGTGCTGGGCACAATGTACCAATGGGATCATTGTTGGTGGTGAAGTATCCAGTTCTGGGTGCTTTGTCTCAATGGGGTCAGTGCTGGAGCTGACGTACCCAAATGTTCAGTATGGGGGCAATATTCCCAGGTGATCAATGCTGGGGCTAATGTACCCAGGGGGTCTGTGCTAGGGATGATTTCCCAGAGGGAAGTGCTGGGGGCAACGTACCCAGAGGGCTGCTGCTGGGGACAATGTACCAAAGGGGACAGTGCTGGGGGCGATGTATCTGGAGGGTCAGTGTTGGGGTGATGTCCCCAGGGGGACAGAGCTGCGTGCAATGTTTCCAGGGGATCATTGTTGGGGGAGATGCACGCAGTTTGGCTTTGCTGGGGCCAATAAACTCAGGGGATCAGTGCAGGGGTTGATTTACCCAGCAAAGCAGTGCTGGAGGCGATGTACCCAGGGTCTCAGTACTGGGGTGGGGGCAATGTACCCAGTGGGTCAGTGTTGGGGGCAATGTAACCAGGGGGTCAGTGTTGGGGCGATGTACCCAGTGGTTCAGTGCTGGGGCGATGTATCCAATCAGTCAGTGCTGGGGCGATGTAGGCAGTAGGTCAGCGCTGGGTGTGATGTACCCAGTCGTTCAGTGCTGGGGCGATGTATCCAGTCAGTCAGTGCTGGGGCGATGTACCCAGTGGGAAAGTGCTGGGGCGATGTACACAGATCATCAGTGCTGTGGTGATGTGCACGAAGTGTCAGTCTTGGGGGAGATGTACCGAGGGGGTCAGTGCTGGAGCTGATGTACCCAAAGGTTCAGTGTGGGGGCAATGTTCCCAGGTGATCAATGCTGGGGGAGAAGTAGCCAGGTGGTCAGTGTTGGGGGAATTGTACCCAGGGGGTCAGTGTTGGATGCAATGTACTCAGTAGGTCTGTGTTGGGGGTTGATGTACCCTGAGGGTCAGTGCTGGGAGCAGTGCAACCAGGGGGTCAGTGTTGGGTGCAATTTACCCAGTGGATTAGTGCTTGGGGCAATGTACCCAGGGGGTAAGTGCTGGGGCAATGTTCCCAGAGGGTCAGTGCTGGGGTGATGTACCCTGTGGGCCAGTTCTGAGGGCGATATACCCAGTGGATAAGTGTTGGGTCGATGAACCCAGAGGTACAATGCTGGGGCGATGTGCCCAGAGGGTCAGTGCTGGGGGCAATGTATCCAGAGATTGAGTGTGGAGGTGATGTCCCCAGGTGGAGAGTGCTGCGCGCAATGTTTCCAGGGGGTCAGTGTTGGGGGAGATGCACACAGGGTGGCTTTGCTGAGGCCAATATATTCAGGGGATCAGTGCTGGAGGCGATGTACCCAGGGGGTCAGTGAGTCCGTGTTAGCGGGTGATTTACAAAGGGGTTCAATGCGGGGCCGATGTATGAAATGGCTCAGTGCTGGGGGCGAAGTACTCAGTGGGTTAGGGCTGGGGCGATGTACCCAGTGGGTCAGTGCTGGAACGATGTGCCCAGTGGGTCAGTGCTGGGGCGATGTACTCAGAGGGTCAGTGCTGGGGCAATGTAGCCAGTGGGTCAGTGCTGGGTATATGCACCCAGAGGGTCAGTGCTGGGGCGATGTAGCCAGTGGGTCAGTGCTGGGGGCAATATAACCAGGGGGTGAATGCTGGGGGCAATGTAACCAGGGTTCATTGTTGGGGTTGATGTACCCAGGGAGTCAGTGCCGGTCCAATGTACCCAATGGCTCATTGCTGAGGGCATTTTATCCAGGGAATCAATCCATGGGGCAATGTGACCGGTGGTCTAGTAGTGGGGGGGATGTGCCAAGTGAGTCAGTGCTGAGGTGATGTATCCAGTGGCTCAGTGTTGGGGATTGATATACCCAGAGGGGTCAGTGCTGGGGCAACGTACCCAGATGGTCAGTGCTAGGGGTGATAAACCCAGTGAGGCACTGTTTGGTGATGATGTACCCATGGGGTCAGTGTGGGGCCGATGTAATCAATGGCTTAATGCTGAGGGCGATGTACCCAGTGGGTCAGGGCTGGGCGATGTAGCCAGTGGGTCAGTCCTGCGGCGATGTACCCAGAGTATCAGTGCTGGGGGCATGTTGCCAGTCGGTAAGTGCTGGGGGCATGTAACCAGTGGGTCAGTGCTGAGGCGATGTACCCAGAAGGTCATTGCTGGGGCGATATACCCAGTCAGTCAGTGCTGGGGCGAGGTAACCAGAGGGTCAGTACTGGGGTGATGTACCCAGAGGGTTGGTGCTAAGGCGAAGTACCCAGTGGGTCAGTGCTGGGGCAATGTACCCAGTGGGTAAGTGCTGGGGCAATGTATACAGAGGGTCAGTGCTGGGGGGGTGACGTACCCAGTGGGTCAGTGCTGGGGTGATGTAGGCAGTGGGTCAGTGCCGGAGTGATGTGCCCAGATTGTCAGTGCTGGGGGCATGTACCCAGTGGGTAAGTGCTGGGGTTATGTAACCAGAGGCTCATTACTGGAGTGGTGATGTACCCATGGGTCAGTGCTGGAGCTGATGTACCCAAAGTTACAGCATGAGGGCAATGTTCCCAGGTGATTAATGCTGGGGGAGAGGACCCAGGGGGTCAGTCAAGGGGGCAATTACCGAGGGTGTCAGTACTGCGCGGTGTTGTACCCAGTTTCAGTGTGCGAGGGAAATGTACCTGGGGTGTCAGTGCTGGAGGCAATGTACCCTTTTGGTAAGTGTTGGGTGTTGATGTACCCAGAGGGTCAGTGCTGGGGATGATGTACCCAGTGGATCAGTGCTGGTGTGATGTACCAAGAGAGTCAGTGTTGCGGGCGATGTACCGAGCAGTTCAGTGTGGGGGCAATGTTCCCAGGTGATCAATGCTGGGTGTGATGTACCCAAGGGGTCAATCCGGGGCCGATGTACCCAATGGCTCAAGTGATGAGGCACTGTGTCCAGGGAATCAATCCATGGGGCAATGTGACCAGTGGTTCAGTACAGGGGGCGATGTGCCCAGTGAGTCAGTGCTGTAGGCAAAGTACCCAATGGGTCAATGCTGGGATGATTTACCCAGTAGGTCAGTGTTGGCGGTTGATCTACGCAGAGGGTCAGTGCCGGGGCAACATACCCAGATGGTCAGTGCTAGGGGTGATATACCCAGTGAGTCAGTGTTGGTGGGTGATGTACGAAGGGTTTCAATGCGGGGCCGAAGTATCCAATGGGCTCAGTGCTGGGGGCGAAGTCCCCAGTGGGTTAGGGCTGGGGTGATGTAACCAGTAGGTCAGTGCTGGAGCGATGTGCCCAGTGGGTTGGTGCTGGGGCGATGTACCCAGAGGGTCAGTGCTGGGGCGATGTAACCAGTTGGTCAGTGCTGGGGCAATGCACCCAGTGGGTCAGTGCTGGGGCGATGTAGCCAGTGGGTCAGTGCTGGGGCGATGCATCCAGAGGTTAAGTGCTGGGGGCAATATAACCAGGGGCTGAATGCTGTGGGCAATGTAACCAGGGTTCATTGTTGGGTGTTGATGTACCCAAGGGGTCAGTGCGGGTCCGATGTACCCAGTGTCTCAGTACTCGGGGCATATTGTCCAGGGAATCAATCCATGGGGCAATGTGACCAGTGATTCAGTGCTGGTGGCGATGTATCCAGTGAGTCGAGTGCTGGGGGCAATGTACCCAGAGGGTCATGGCTAGGCCGATGTACCCAGAGGGTCAGTGCTGTGGGTGATGTAGCCAGAGGGTCACGTCCGGGGTTATGTACCCAGTTGGTCAGTACTTGGGGTGATGTACCCAGTGGGTAAGTGCTGGGTGTTATGTACACAGTGAGTCAGTGCTGGGGCGATGTAACCAGAGGGTCAGTGCTGGGTTGAAGTACCCAGAGGTTTGGTGCTAAGGCGAAGTACCCAGTGGGTCAGTGCTGGGGCAAAGTACCCAGTGGGTAAGTGCTGGGTCAATGTACCCAGAGGGTCAGTGCTGGGGGGGTGATGTACCCAGTGGGTCATTGCTGGGGCGATGTAGGCAGTGGTTCAGTGCCGGAGTGATGTGCCCAGATTGTCAGTGCTGGGGGCATGTACGCAGTGGGTAAGTGCTGGGGTTATGTACCCAGAGGCTCAGTGCTGGGGTGATGTACCGATGGGGTCAGTGCTGGAGCTGATGTTCCCCAAGGTACAGCGTGAGGGCAATGTTCCCAGGTGATCAATGCTGGGGGAGAAGTACCCAGGGGATCAGTGTAGGGGGCGATTACTGAGGGTGTCAGTACTGGGCGGTGTTGTACCCAGGTTTCAGTGCGTGAGGGAAATGTACCCGGGGTGTCAGTGCTGGAGGCAATGTACCCTTTTGGTAAGTGTGGGGTGTTGATGTGCCCAGAGGGTCAGTGCTGGGGGTGATGCACCAAGTGGATAAGTGCTGGGGTGATGTACCAAGAGAGTCAGTGTTGCAGGCGATGTACCGAGCAGTTCAGTGTGGGGGCAATGTTCCCAGATGATCAATGCTGGGGGTGATGTACCCAAGGGGTCAATGCGGGGCCGATGTACCCAATGGCTCAGTGCTGAGGGCATTGTGTCCAGGGAATCAATCCATGGGGCAATGTGACCAGTGGTTCAGTACAGGGGGCGATGTGCCCAGTGAGTCAGTGCTGTAGGCAAAGTACCCAATGGGTCAATGCTGGGATGATTTACCCAGTAGGTCAGTGTTGGCGGTTGATCTACGCAGAGGGTCAGTGCCGGGGCAACATACCCAGATGGTCAGTGCTAGGGGTGATATACCCAGTGAGTCAGTGTTGGTGGGTGATGTACGAAGGGTTTCAATGCGGGGCCGAAGTATCCAATGGGCTCAGTGCTGGGGGCGAAGTCCCCAGTGGGTTAGGGCTGGGGCGATGTACCCAGTAGGTCAGTGCTGGAGCGATGTGCCCAGTGGGTTGGTGCTGGGGCGATGTACCCAGAGGGTCAGTGCTGGGGCGATGTAACCAGTTGGTCAGTGCTGGGGCAATGCACCCAGTGGGTCAGTGCTGGGGCGATGTAACCAGTGGGTCAGTGCTGGGGCGATGCATCCAGAGGTTAAGTGCTGGGGGCAATATAACCAGGGGCTGAATGCTGTGGGCAATGTAACCAGGGTTCATTGTTGGGTGTTGATGTACCCAAGGGGTCAGTGCGGGTCCGATGTACCCAGTGTCTCAGTACTGGGGGCATATTGACCAGGGAATCAATCCATGGGGCAATGTGACCAGTGATTCAGTGCTGGTGGCGATGTATCCAGTGAGTCGAGTGCTGGGGGCAATGTACCCAGAGGGTCAGGGCTAGGCCGATGTACCCAGAGGGTCAGTGCTGTGGGTGATGTAGCCAGAGGGTCACGTCCGGGGTTATGTACCCAGTTGGTCAGTACTTGGGGTGATGTACCCAGTGGGTAAGTGCTGGGTGTTATGTACACAGTGAGTCAGTGCTGGGGCGATGTAACCAGAGGGTCAGTGCTGGGTTGAAGTACCCAGAGGTTTGGTGCTAAGGTGAAGTACCCAGTGGGTCAGTGCTGGGGCAAAGTACCCAGTGGGTAAGTGATGGGGCAATGTACCCAGTGGGTCATTGCTGGGGCGATGTAGGCAGTGGTTCAGTGCCAGAGTGATGTGCCCAGATTGTCAGTGCTGGGGGCATGTACGCAGTGGGTAAGTGCTGGGGTTATGTACCCAGAGGCTCAGTGCTGGGGTGATGTACCGATGGGGTCAGTGCTGGAGCTGATGTTCCCCAAGGTACAGCGTGAGGGCAATGTTCCCAGGTGATCAATGCTGGGGGAGAGGTACCCAGGGGGTCAGTGTAGGGGGCGATTACTGAGGGTGTCAGTACTGGGCGGTGTTGTACCCAGGTTTCAGTGCGTGAGGGAAATGTACCCGGGGTGTCAGTGCTGGAGGCAATGTACCCTTTTGGTCAGTGTGGGGTGTTGATGTGCCCAGAGGGTCAGTGCTGGGGGTGATGCACCAAGTGGATAAGTGCTGGGGTGATGTACAAAGAGAGTAAGTGTTGCAGGCGATGTACCGAGCAGTTCAGTGTGGGGGCAATGTTCCCAGATGATCAATGCTGGGGGTGATGTACCCAAGGGGTCAATGCGGGGCCGATGTACCCAATGGCTCAGTGCTGAGGGCATTGTGTCCAGGGAATCAATCCATGGGGCAATGTGACCAGTGGTTCAGTACAGGGGGCGATGTGCCCAGTGAGTCAGTGCTGTTGTCAAAGTACCCAATGGGTCAGTGCTGGGATGATGGACCCAGTTGGTCAGTGTTGGCGGTTGATCTACGCAGAGGGTCAGTGCCGGGGCAACGTACCCAGATGGTCAGTGCTAGGGGTGATATACCCAGTGAGTCACTGTTAGTGGGTGATGTACAAAGGGGTTCAATGCGGGACCGATGTATGCAATGGCTCAGTGCTGGGGGCGAAGTCCCCAGTGGGTTAGGGCTGGGGCGATGTACCCAGTGGGTCAGTGCTGGAGCAATGTGCCCAGTGGGTCAGTGCTGGGGCGATGTACCCAGAGGGTCAGTGCTGGGGCGATGTAGCCAGAGGGTCAGTGCTGGGGTAATGCACCCAGTGGGTCAGTGCTGGGGCGATGTAGCCAGTGGGTCAGTGCTGGGGCGATACATCCAGAGGGTCAGTGCTGGGGGCAATATAACCAGGGGGTGAATGCTGGGGGCAATGTAACCAGGGTTCATTGTTGGGTGTTGATATACCCAAGGGGTCAGTGCGGGTCCGATGTACCCAATGGCTCAGTACTGGGGGCATATTGTCCAGGGAATCAATCCATGGGGCAATGTGACCAGTGATTCAGTGCTGGTTGCGATGTATCCAATGAGTCGAGTGCTGGGGGCAATGTACCCAGTGGGTCAGGACTGAGCCAATGTACCCAGAGGGTCAGTGCTGGGGTTGATGTAGCCAGAGGGTCACGTCCAGGGTTATGTACCCAAATGGTCAGTACTTGGGGTGATGTACCCAGTGAGTCAGTGCTGGGGTGATGTACCCAGTGGGGCAGTGCTGGGGCTGATGAACCCAGTGGGTCAGTGCTGAAGCGATGTACCCAGAGTGTAACTGCTGGAGCGATGTACACAGAGGGTCAGTGCTGGGGCGATGTAACCAGAGGGTCAGTGCCTGGGATATGTTCCCAGTGGGTAAGTGCAGGGGGCGATGTAGCCAGAGGGTCACTTCTGGGGGTATGTAACCAGTGGTTCAGTGCTGGGGCGATGTTGGCAGTGGGTCAGTGCCAGAGTGATGTTTCCAGAGTCAGTGTTGGGTGCATGTACCCAGTGGGTAAGTGCTGGGGTTATGTACCCAGAGGCTCAGTGCTGGGGGTGATGTACCCAGTGGATAACTGCTGGGGCGATGTACACAGAGGTTCAGTGCCGGGGCTTCGTACCCAGATGGTCAGTGCTAGGGGTGATATACCCAGTGAGTCACTGTTTGGGGATGATGTACCCAGGGGGTCAGTGCGGGGCTGATGTAACCAATGGCTCAATGCTGGGGCGATGTACCCAGTGGGTCAGTCCTGGGGCGAAGTACCCAGAGTATCAGCGCTGGGGGCATGTAACCAGTGGGTCAGTGCTGTGGCGACGTACCCAGATAGTCATTGCTGGGGCGATGTACCCAGTCACTCAGTGCTTGGGTGATGTAACCAGAGGTTCAGTGCTGGGGTGAAGTACCCAGAGGGTTGGTGCTAAGGCGATGTACCCAGTGGGTCAGTGCTGGGGGAATGTACCCAGAAGGTCAGTGCTGGGGGGGTGATGTACCCAGTGGGTCAGTGCTGGGGCGATGTAGGGAGTGGGTCAGTCCCAGAGTGATGTGCCCAGAGTTTCAGTGCTGGGGGCATGTACCCAGTGGGTAAGTGCTGGGGTTATGTACCCAGAGGCTAAGTGCTGGGGGTGATGTACCGATGGGGTCAGTGTTGGAGGCAATGTACCCTTTTGGTCAGTTCGAGGTGTTGATGTACCCAGAGGGTCAGTGCTGGGGGTGATGCACCCAGTGGATCAGTGCTGGGGTGATGTGCAAAGAGAGTCAGTGTTGCAGGCGATGTACCGAGCAGTTCAGTGTGGGGGCAATGTTCCCAGGTGATCAATGCTGGGGGTGATGTTCCCAAGGGGTCAATACGGGGCCGTTGTACCCAATGGCTCAGTGCTGAGGGCATTGTGTCCAGGGAATCAATCCATGGGGCAATGTGACCAGTGGTTCAGTACAGGGGGCGATGTGCCCAGTGAGTCAGTGCTGTGGGCAAAGTACCCAGTGGGTCAGTGCTGGGACGATGTACCCAGTAGATCAGTGTTGAGGGTTGATCTACCCAGAGGGTCACTGCCGGGGCAACGTACCTAGATGGTCAGTGCTAGGGATGATATACCCAGTGAGTCAGTGTTGGTGGGTGATGTACCCAAGGGTTCAATGCGGGGCCGATGTATCCAATGGCTCAGTGCTGGGGGCGAAGTACCCTGTGGATTAGGGCTGGGGCGATGTACCCAGTGGGTCAGTGCTGGAGCGATGTGCCCAGTGGATCAGTGCTGGGCGCGATGTGCCCAGTGGTTCAGTGCTGGGGCGAGGTACCCAGAGGGTCAGTGCTGCGGCGATGTAGCCAGTGGGTCAGTGCTGGGGCGATGCGCCCAGTGGGTCAGTGCTGGGGTGATGCTCCCAGTGTGTCAGTGTAGTGGGCAATGTACCCAGTGGGTCAGTGCTGGGGCGATGTACCCAGTAGGTCAGTGTTGGGTGTTGATGTACCCAGCGGGTCAGTGCTCTGGCAACGTACACAGATGGTCAGTGCTAGGGGTGATATACCCAGAGAGTCAGTGTTGCAGGGTGATGTACTCAGGGGGTTAGGGCGGGGCTGATGTAGCCAATGGCTCAATGCTGGAGGCAATGTACCCAGTGGTTCAGGGCTGGGCCGATGTACCCAGAGTGTCAGTGCTGGGGGTGATGTAGCCAGAGGGTCACTTCCGGGGTTATGTACCTAGATTGTCAGTACTGGGGGTGATGTACCCAGTGGCTAAGTGCTGCGGGTGATGTACTAGTGAGTCAGTGCTGGGGTGATGTACCCAGTGGGGCAGTGCTGGGGGTGATAAACCCCCAGTGCTTTGGCGATGTACCCAGAGGGTAACTGCTGGAGCGATGTACACAGAGGGTCAGTGCTGGGGCGATGTAACCAGAGGGTCAGTGCTGGGGGCATGTTCCCAGTGGGTAAGTGCTGGGAGCGTTGAAGCCAGAGGGTCACTTCAGGGGTTATGTACCCAGTGGTTCAGTCCTGGGGCGATGTTGGCAGTGGGTCAGGGACGGAGTGATGTGTCCAGAGTGTCAGTGCTGGGGGCATGTACCCAGTGGGTAAGTGCTGGGGTTATGTACACAGAGGCTCAGTGCTGGGGGTGAAGTACCCAGTGGGTAAGTGCTGGGGGCGATGTACCTAATGAGTCAGTGTTGGGGTGATGTGCCCAGAGGCTCAGTGCTGGGACTGATGTACTGATGGGGTCAGTGCTAGAGCTGATGAACCCAAAGGAACATTGTGGGGGCAATGTTCCCAGGTGATCAATGCTGGGGACCGATGTACCCAGGGGCTCAGTGCCGGGCCGATGTATCCAATGGCTCATTGCTGAGGGCATTTTATCCAGGGAATCAATCCATGGGGCAATGAGACCAGTGGTTCAGTACTGGGGGCAATGTACCAAGTGCGTCAGTGCTGTGGGCAATGTTCCCAGTGGGTCAGTGCTGGGGTGATGTACCCAGTGGGTCAGTGTTGGGGGTTGATATACCCAGAGGGTCAGTGCCGGGGCAACGTACCCAGATGGTCAGTGCTAGGGGTGATATACCCAATGAGTCAGTGTTTGGGAGTGATGTACCCAGGGGGTCAGTGCGGGGCCGATGTAACCAATGGGTCAATGCTGAGGGTGATGTACCCAGTGGGTCAGGGCTGGGGCAATGTAGCCGGTGCGTCAGTGCTGGGGCGATGCATCCAGAGGGTCAGTTCTGGGGGCAATATAACCAGGGGGTGAATGCTAGGGGCAATGTAACCGGGGTTCAGTGTTGGGGGGTGATGTACCCAGGGAGTCAGTGCGGGTCCAATGTTCCCAATGGCTCAGTACTGCGGGTATATTGTTCAGGGAATCAATCCATGGGGCAATGTGACCAGTGATTCAGTGCTGGGGGCAATGTACCCAGTGAGTCAGTGGTGGGGGCGATGTACCAAGTGGGTTAGTGCTGGGGCGATGTACCCAGAGGGTCAGTTCTGGGGGCATGTAACCAGTGGGTCAGTGCTGGGGCGATGTGCCCAGCGGGTCACTGCTGGGGTGATGTACTCAGAGAGTCGAGTGCTGGGGCGATGTAACCAGAGGATCAGTGCTGAGGCGATGTGCCTAGTGGGTCATTGCTGGGGCGATGAACCCCTTCGTGCAAGCTGGGGCGATGTATCCAGTGGGTCAGTGCTGGGACGATGCACCCAGAGGTTCAGTGCTGGTGGCGATATACCCAGTGGGTCAGTGCTGGGTGCGTGTAACCAATGGGTAAGTGCTGGGGCAATAGACCCAGAGAGTCAGTGCCTGGGTTGCTGCACCCAGTGGGCCAGTGCAGGGGCAATGTACCCAGTGGCTAAGTGCTGGGGCAATGTATACAGAGGATCAGTGCTCAGGGGGTGATGTACCCAGTGGGTCAGTGCTGGGGCGATGTAGGCAGTGGGTCAGTGCCGGAGTGATGTGTCCAGAGAGCTAGGGGCAGGTACCCAGTGGGTAAGTGCTGGGGTTATGTACCCAGAGGCTCAGTGCTGGGGGTGATGTACCGATGGGGTCAGTGCTGGAGCTGATGTACCCAAAGGGACAGCGTGAGGGCAATGTTCCCAGGTGATCAATGCTGGGGGAGAAGTTCCCAGTGGGTCAGTGTAGGGGGCGATTACCGAGGGTTTCATTACTGGGCGGTGTTGTACCCAGGTTTCAGTGTGCGAGGGAAATGTACCTGGGTGTCAGTGCTGGCGGCAATGTACGCTTTTGGTCAGTTTAGGGTGTTGATGTACCCAGAGGGTCAGTTCTGGAGGTGATGCACCCAGTGGATCTGTGCTGGGGTGATGTACCAAGAGAGTCAGTGCTGCGGGCGATGTACCGAGCAGTTCAGTGTGAGGGCAATGTTCCCAGGTGATCAATGCTGGGGGCCAATTTCCCCAGGGGCTCAGTGTGGGGCCGATGTATCCAATGGCTCAGTGCTGAGGGCATTTTATCCAGGGAATCAATCCATGGGGCAATGAGACCAGTGGTTCAGTACAGGGGGCGATGTGCCCATGGAGTCAGTGCTGTGGGCAAAGTACCCAGTGGGTCAGTGCTGGGACGATGTACCCACTAGGTCAATGTTGGGGGTTGATCTACCCAGAGGGTCAGTGCCGGGGAAACGTACCTAGATGCTCAATGCTAGGGGTGATAAATCCAGTGAGTCAGTGTTGGTGGGTGAAGTACCAAGGGGTTCAATGTGTGGCCGATGTATCCAATGGCTCAGTGCTGGGGGCGAAGTACCCAGTGGGTCAGGGCTGGGGCGATGTACCCAGTGGGTCAGTGCTGGAGCGATGTGCCCAGTGGGTCAGTGCTGGGGCGATGTACCTAGAGGGTCAGTGCTGCGGCGATGTACCTAGAGGGTCAGTGCTGCGGCGATGTACCCAGAGGGTCAGTGGCGGGGGCATGTACCCAGTGGGTAAGTGCTTGGGTCCATGTAGCCAGACGGTCGCTTCTGGGGGTATGTAACAAGTGGGTCAGTGCCAGACTAATGTGCCCAGAGTGTCAGTGCTGGGGGCATGTACCCAGTGGGTAAGTGCTGGGGTTATGTACCCAGAGGCTCAGTGCTGGGGGTGATGTACCCAGTGGGTATGTGCTGGGGGTGATGTACCTAGTGAGTCAGTGCTGGGGCGATGTACCCAGTGGGTAAGTGCTGGGGGCGATGTAGCCAGAGGGTCACTTCTGGGGCGATGTACCCAGTGGGTCAGTGCTGGGGCGATGTTGGCAGTGGGTCAGTGCCGGAGTGATATGTCCAGAGTGTCAGTGCTGGGGGCATGTACCCAGTGGGTAAGTGCTGGGGTTATGTACCCAGAGGCTCAGTGTTGGGGCCGATGTACTGATGGGGACAGTGCTGGAGCTGATGAACCCTAAGGAACAGTGTGGGGGCAATGTTCCCAGGTGATCAATGCTGGGGGAGCGGTACCTAGGGGGTCAGTGCAGGAGGCCATTACCGGGGGGTCAGTACTGGGCTGTGTTGTACCCAGGTTTCAGTGTTGGGGGAAATGTACCCAGGGGGTCAGTGCTGGAGGCAATGTAACAAGGGGTCAGTGTTGGGGGTGATGTACTAAGGGAGTCAGTGCAGGGCCGATGTATCCAATGGCTCAGTGCTGGGGGCATTGTGTCCAGGGATTCTATTCATTGCGCAATGTGAACCTGTGCTTCAATCCTGGGGTGATATAGTCAGTGGGTCACTGCTTGGGCAATGTACCCGTAGCATCAGTGCTGGGGGCATGTACCCAGTGGGTAAGTGCTGGGCGAAGTACCCAGAGGGTCAGTGCTGGGTGTGATGTACCCTGTAGATCAGTGTTGGGGGTTGATGTACCCAGAGGGTCAGTGTTGGGGCAACGTACCCAGATGGTCAGTGTTAGGGGTGATATACCCAGAGAGTCAGTGTTGCGGGGTAATGAACCCAGGGGGTCAGTGCGGGGCTGATGTACCCAATGGCTCAATGCTGGGGGCAATGTACCCAGTGGGTCAGGGCTAGGCAATGTACTCAGAGGTTCGGTGCTGGGGGCAGGTACCCAAAGGGTCAGTGCCTGGGTGATGTACCCCATTGGTCAGTGCTGGGGGCACATACCCAGTGGGTGAGTGCTGAGGGCAATGTACCCAGAGGGTCACTTCTTGGGGTATGTACCCAGTGGCTCAGTGTTGGGGCGATGTACCCAGAGGGTCTGTGTTGGGGATGATGTACCCAGTGGATAGGTGCTGGGGGTATGTAACCAGTGGGCCAGTGCTGGGGCGATGTGCCCAGTGGGTCAATGCTGGGGCGATGCACCCAGAGGATCAGTGCTGGTGGCGATGTACCCAGTGGGTCAGTGCTTGTGGCGATGTAACCAGTGAGTGAGTGCTGGGGCGATGGACCCAGAGGGTCAGTGCTGGGGTGATGTACCCCATTGGTCAGTGCTGGGGGCACGTACCCATTGGGTGAGTGTTGGGGGCAATGTACCCAGAGGGTCACTTCTGGGGGTATGTACCCAGTGGGTCAGTTTTCGGGCGATGTACCCAGAGTATCAGTGCTGGGGGTGATGTACCCAGTGGGTCAGTGCTTCTGCGATGTACACAGAGGGTCAGTGCTGGTGTGATGTGCCCAGAGACTCAGTGCTGGGGTGATGTACCGATGGGGTCATTGCTGGAGCTGATGTACCCAAAGGTACAGCGTGAGGGCAATGTTCCCAAGTGATCAATGCTGGGGGAGAGGTACACGGTGAGTCGTGCAGAAGGCAATTACAGAGGGGGTCAGTATTGGGCGGTGTTGTACACTGGTTTCAGTGTTGGGGTAAATGTACCCAGGAGGTCAGTGTGGGGGGTTCATGTACCCAGAGGGTCAGTGCTGGGGGTGATGCACCCAGTGGATCAGTGCTGGGGTGATGTGCCCAGAGAGTCAGAGTTGGGGGCGATGTACCGAGCAGTTAAGTGTGGGGGCAATGTTCCCAGGTGATCAATGCTGGGGGCCGATTTTCCCAGGGGCACAGTGCGGGGCCGAAGTACCCAATGGCTCGGTGCTGAGGGCATTTTATCCAGGGAATCAATCCATGGGGCAATGAGACCAGTGGTTCAGTACTGGGACAATGTACCAAGTGAGTCAGTGCTGTGGGCAATGTTCCCAGTGTGTCAGTGCTGGGGTGATGTACCCAGTGGGTCAGTGTTGGAGGTTGATATACCCAGAGGGTCAGTGCCGGGGCAACGTACCCAGATGGTCAGTGCTAGGGGTGATATACCCAATGAGTCAGTGCTTGGGAGTGATGTACCCAGGGGGTCAGTGCGGGGCCGATGTAACCAATGGGTCAATGCTGGGGGCGATGTAGCCAGTGGGTCATGGCTGGGGCGATGTAGCCAGTGGGTCAGTGCTGGGGTGATGTACCCAGAGTATCAGTGCTGGGGGCATGTAGCCAGTTGGTAAGTGCTGGGGGCATGTAACCAGAGGGTCAGTGCTGGGGTGAAGTACCCAGAGGTTTGGTGCTGAGGCGATGTATCTAGTGGGTCAG
Organism: Carcharodon carcharias; assembly: GCF_017639515.1. Lineage (NCBI taxonomy): Eukaryota > Metazoa > Chordata > Chondrichthyes > Lamniformes > Lamnidae > Carcharodon > Carcharodon carcharias. The sequence goes on from NC_054474.1 coordinate 106,273,003, forward strand.
TGCTGGGGCGATGTAGCCAGTGGGTCATTGCTGGGGAAATGCACCCAGTGGGTCAGTGCTGGGGAGATGTAGCCAGTGGGTCAGTGATGGGGCGATGCATCCAGAGGGTCAGTGCTGGGGGCAATATAACCAGGGCGTGAATGCTGGGGGCAATGTAACCGGGGTTCAGTGTTGGGGGGTGATGTACCCAGGGGGTCAGTGCAGGGCCGATGTAACCAATTGGTCAATGCTGGGGGCGATGTACCCAGTGGGTCAGTGCTGGGGTGATGTAGCCAGTGGGTCAGTGCTGGGGCGATGTACCCAGAGTATCAGTGCTGGGGGCATGTAGCCAGTCGGTAATTGCTGGGGACATGTAACCAGAGGGTCATTGCTGGGGTGAAGTACCCAGAGGGTTGGTGCTGAGGCGATGTACCTAGTGGGTCAGTGCTGGCGCGATGTAGCCAGTGGGTCATTGCTGGGGCATTGCACCCGGTGGGTCAGTGCTGGGGCGATGCATCCAGAGGGTCAGTGCTGGGGTCAATATAACCAGGGGGTGAATGCTGGGGGCAATGTAACCAGAGTTCATTGTTGGGGGGTGATGTACCCAGGGAGTCAGTGCGGGTCCGATGTTCCCAATGGCTTAGTACTGGGGGCATATTGTTCAGGGAATCAATCCATGGGGCAATGTGACCAGTGATTCAGTGCTGGGGGCAATGTACCCAGTGAGTCAGTGGTGGGGGCGATGTACCGAGTGGGTCAGTGCTGGGGCGATGTACCCAGAGGGTCAATTTTGGGGGCACGTAACCAGTGGGTCAGTGCTGGGGCGATGTGCCCAGTGGGTCACTGCTGGGGCGATGTACCCAGAGAGTCAGTGCTGGGGCGATGTACCCCGTTAGTCAGTGCTGGGGCGATGTAACCAGATGATCAGTTCTGGGACGATGTAGCCAGAGGGTTAGGGCTGGGGGCATGTACCCATTGGGTAAGTGCTAGGGTGATGTACCCAGAGGGTCAGTGCTGGTGGTGATGCACCCAGTGGATCAGTGCTGCGGTGATTGCCCAGGGAATCAGTGATGGGGTTGATGTAGCCAGGGAGTCAGTGCTGGTGGCAATGTACCCAGGGGGTCAGTGTTGGGGCTGATGTACCCCGTCAGTAAGTGCTGGGGCGATGTACCCAGAGGGTCAGTGCTGGGGCGATGTACCCAGAGGGTCAGTGCTGGGGGCATGTACCCACTGGTTAAGTGCTGGGGGTGATGTAGCAGAGGATCTGTGCTGGGGTGATGTGCCCAGAGAGTCAGTGCTGGGGGCGATGTACCGAGGGTTCAGTGTGGGGGCAATATTCCCAAGTGATCAATGTTGCCATATATGTACCCAGGGGGTCAGTGCAGGGGGGGATTACTAAGGGCCTCAGTGCTGGGTGGTGATGTACCCAGGGGGTCAGTACTGGGGGTTGATGTACCCAGAGGGTCAGTGCTGGGGTCGATTACTGAGGGGCTTAGTGCTGGGTGGTGATGTACCCAGGGGGTCAATGCTGAGGCGATGTACCAGAGTGTCGGTGCTTGGGCAATGTACCCAGACGGTCAGTGCTGGGGGCATGTACCCATTGGGTAAGTGCTAGGGTGATGTACCCAGAGGGTCAGTGCTGGTGGTGATGCACCCAGTGGATCAGTGCTGCGGTGATTGCCCAGGGAATCAGTGTTGGGGTTGATGTACCGAGGAGTTCAATGTGGGGGCAATGTTCCCAGGTGATCAATGCTGGGGATGATGTACCCAGGGATTCCATGTGGGGCCGATGTACCCAATGGCTCTGTGCTGAGGGCAATGTGTCCAGAGAATCAATCCATGGGGCAATGTACCCAGTGGTTCAGTACTGGGGGCGATGTACCCATTGGGTCAGTTCTGGGGAGATATAGTCAAATTCAGTGCTGGGGTTGATGTACCCAGTGGGTAAGTGCTGGGGCATGTAACCAGTGGGTCAGTGCTGGAGCGTTGTGCCCAGTGGGTCAGTGCTGGAGCGATGTACCCAGAGGGTCATTGCTGGGGCGATGTACCCCGTCAGGCAGTGCTGGGGCAATGTAACCAGATGGTCAGTGCTGGAGCAAAGTACCCAGACGGTTGGTGCTGAGGCATTGTACCCAGTGGGTCAGTGCTAGGGGCGACGTACCCAGAGATACAGTTTTTGGAGCATGTACCCTGTGTGTCAGTGCTGGGGCGATGTAGCCAGTGGGTCAGTGCTGGGGGCATGTACCCAGTGGGTAAGTGCTGGGGTGATGTAACCAGTGGGTCAATGTGGGGATGATGTACCCAGTGGGTCAGTGCTGGTGTGATGTGCCCAGAGAGTCAGTGCTGGGATTTGATGCAGCCAGAGCGTCGGTGCTGGTGGCAATGTACCCAGGGGCTCAGTGTTGGGGACAATGTACCCAGGGGGTCATTGTTGGGGCTGATGTACCCTGTCGGTAAGTTCTGGGGCGATGTACCCAGAGGGTCAGTGCTGGGGCGATGTGCACAGAGGGTCAGTGCTGGGGGCATGTACCCAGTGGGCAAATGCTGGGGGCGATGTACCTAGGTGGTCAGTGCTAGGGGGATGTGCCCAGTGGGTCAGTGCTGGGGCGATGTGCACAGAGGGTCAGTGCTGGGGGCATGTACCCAGTGGGCAAGTGCTGGGTGCGATGTACCTAGGTGGTCAGTGCTAGGGGGATGTGCCCAGTGGGTCAGTGCTGGGGCGATGTAACCAGAGGGTCAGTGCTGGGGGCATGTACCCAGTGGTTAAGTGCTTGGCTGATGTACCAGTGAGTCAGTGCTGGGGTGATGTGCCCAATGAGTCAGTGCTGGGGCGATGTACTAAGAGGGTCAGTGCTGGGGGCGATGTACCCAGTGGGTCAGTGCTGGGGAGATGTACCCAGTGAGTCAGTGCTGGGGCGACGTATCAAGAGGTTCAGTGCTGAGGGCGTGTACCCAGTTGGTCAGTGCTGGGGAGATGTACCCAAATTCTGTGCTGGGGGTGATGTACCCAGTGGCTAAGTGCTAGGGGCATGTAACCAGTGGTTCAGTGCTGGGGCGATGTGCCCAGTGGGTCAGTGCTGGAGCGATGTACCCAGAGGGTCATTGCTGCAGCGATGTACCCTGTCAGTCAGTGCTGGGGCGATGTAACCAGAGGGTCCGTGCTGGGGCGAAGTACCCGGAGGGTTGGTGCTGAGGCGATGTACCCAGAGGGTCAGTGCTGGGGCAATGTACCCAGAGGGTCAGTGCTGGGGGCATGTACCCAGTGGGTAATTGCAGGGGGCGACGTACCCAGAGGTACTGTTCTTGGAGCATGTACCCAGTGGGTCAGTGCTGGGGTGATGTAACCAGTGGGTCAGTGCTGGGGATGATGTACCCAGTGGATCAGTGCTGGGGTGATGTGCCCAGAGAGTCAGTGCTGGGATTTGATGTAGCCAGGGAGTCAGTGCTGGTGGCAATGTACCCAGGGGGTCAGTGTTGGGGCTGATGTACCCCATCAGTAAGTGCTGGGGCGATGTACCCAGAGCGTCAGTGCTGGGGCGATGTACCCAGAGGGTCCGTGCTGGGGGCATGTACCCACTGGTTAAGTGCTGGGGGTGATGTAGCAGAGGATCTGTGCTGGGGTGATGTGCCCAGAGAGTCAGTGCTGGGGGCGATGTACCGAGGGTTCAGTGTGGGGGCAATATTCCCAAGTGATCAATGTTGCCATATATGTACCCAGGGGGTCAGTGCAGGGGGGGATTACTAAGGGCCTCAGTGCTGGGTGGTGATGTACCCAGGGGGTCAGTACTGGGGGTTGATGTACCCAGAGGGTCAGTGCTGGGGTCGATTACTGAGGGGCTTAGTGCTGGGTGGTGATGTACCCAGGGGGTCAATGCTGAGGCGATGTACCAGAGTGTCGGTGCTTGGGCAATGTACCCAGAGGGTCAGTGCTGGGGGCATGTACCCAGTGGGTAAGTGCTGTGGTGATGTACCCAGAGGTACAGTGCTGGGGGCGATGTACCCAGAGGGTCAGTGTTGAGGGAGTTGTACCCAGGTGGTCAGTGCAGGGGGCGATTACTGAGGGGCTCAGTGCTGTGTGGTAATGTACCCAGGGGGTCAGTGCTTGGGGCATGTACCCAGTGGGTAAGTGCTGGGGGCGATGTACCCAGAGGGTCAATTCTGGGGCGATGTACCCAGAGGATCAGTGCTGGGGGTGATTTAACCAGAGGGTCAGTGTTGGGGGCATGTCCCCCGTGGTTACTTGCTGTGGTGATGTACTCAGAGGATCAGTGCTGGGGGCGATGTATCCAGGTGGTCAGTGCAGGGGGCGATTACTGAGGGGCTCAGTGCTGGGTGGTGATGTACCCAGGGGGTCAATGCTGAGGCGATGTACCCTGAGGGTCGGTGCTGGGGGCACGTACCCAGTGGATAAGTGCTGGGGGCATATAGCCAGTGAGTAAGTGCTGGGGTGATGTAGCCAGTGTGTCAGTGCTGGTGAGATGTACCCAGAGAGTCAGTGCTGGGGGCATGTACCCAGTGGTAATAGCTACAGTGATGTACCCAGCGGGTCATGCTAGGGGCATGTACCCAGTGGGTAAGTGCTGTGGTGATGTTCCCAGTGGGTCAGTTCTGGGGGCATGTACCGCATGCATCAGTGCCGGGGCGATGTAGCCAGTGGGTCAGTGCTGGGGCAATGTACCCAGAGGGTCAGTGCTGGGGGTGATGTACCCAGAGAGTCAGTGTTGGGGGCGATGTATCGAGGGGTTCAGTGGTGGTGCAATGTTCTCAGGTGATCAATGCTGGGTGAGATGTACCCAGGGGGTCAGTGCAGGGGGCTGATGTACCCAGAGGTCAGTGCTGGGGGCAATGTACCCAGGGGGTTAGTGCTGGGGGTGATATACCCAGAGGGTCAGTGTTGGGGGTGATTTACCCTGAGGGTGACTGCAGGGGACAATGGATCTAGCTATAGTGATGTACCCAGCGGGTCATGCTAGGGGCATGTACCCAGTGGGTAAGTGCTGTGGTGATGTTCCCAGTGGGTCAGTTCTGGGGGCATGTACCGCATGCGTCAGTGCCGGGGCGATGTAGCCATTGGGTCAGTGCTGGGGCAATGTACCCAGAGGGTCAGCGCTGGTGGTGATGTATTCAGAGGGTCTCTGCTAGGGGCAATTTACTCAGGGGGTCAATGTTGGGGTGATGTACCCAGGTGGTCAGTGTGGGGCCAATATACCTAATGGATCTGTGCTGGGGGCTTTGTGCCCAGGGAATCAATCCCAGGGGCAATGTCCCCAGTGGGTCAGTGTTGGTGGTGATGTATCCAGTGGTTCAGTGCTGGGTGCAATGTCCCAATGGTGTCAGTGCTGGAGCTGATGTACCCAAGGGTTCAGTGTGGGGGCAATATTCTCAGGTGATCAATGCTGGGGGAGATGTTCCCAGGGTGTCAGTGCACCGGGCGATTACCGAGGGGGTCAGTGCTGGGAGCAATGTAACCAGGGGATGAGTGCTTGGGTGCAATGTTTCCAGAGGGACAGTGCTGGGGGCGATGTATCCAGGAGATCAGTGGTGGGGGGCAATATACCCAGTGTTTCAATGCTGGGGACGATGTATCCAAGGGCCAGAGCTGGGGGACAATGTACCCAGTGGGTCACTGCTGGGTGCGATGTACCCAGTGAGTCAGTGCTGGGACAATTTAACCAATTAGTCAGTGGTGGGGGCAATACATCCAGGGGGTCAATGTTGGGAGCAATGTAACCAGAGGGTCAGTGCTGGGGGCGATGTACCCAGGTTGTCAGTGTTGGGGGTGATGTACCCAGGGGGTCAGTGCTGTGGGTGATATATCCAGTGGGTCAAAGCTGAGGCCGATGGACCCAGGGGGCCAGAGCAGGGGGGCGAACAACCAATGTGTCAGTTATTGGGCGATGTACCCAGAGGGGTCAGTGCTGGGGCGATGTACCCAGTGGGTCAGTGCTGGGGGCAATGTACCGAGGGGGTCAATGCTGTTGGTGCTCTAATCAGGAGGTCTGTGTTGGGGGCAATGAACCTGCAATCAATGCTGGGGGCAAGGAACCCATGGGGTCCATGCTGAGGGCAATGTAACATTTCAGCATTGTGGGGACGTATGCAGGGTGTCAGTGCTGGGGGGGTGATGTACCCAATGTGTCAGTGGTGGGGCGATGTACCCAGTGGGTCAGTGCAGTGGGGGTGCAATGTATCAAGGGGATCAGTGCTGGGGGGCAATATGCCCAGAGAGTCAGTGCTGGGGGCGATATACCCAGAGGGTCAGTGCTGGGGGTGATGTGCCCAGAGGGTCAGTACTGGGGGCAATGTACCCAGAGGGTCAGTGCTAGGTGTGATGTACCCTGAGGGTCACTGCTGGGGGCAATGTACCCTGGAGGTCAGTGTTGGGGGCAATTTACCCAGGGGATCTGTGGTGGGGGTGATATACCCAGGTGGTCAGTATGGGGCCAATATACCCAATGGATCAGTGCTGGGGGCATGGTCCAAGGGAATCAATCCCAGGGCCAAAGTGCCCAGTGTGTCAGTGTTGGTGGCGATGTGTCCAGTGGTTCAGTGCTGGGGGCAATGTTTGCATGGGTTAAGTGCTGGGGGGCGATCTACCCCGCGGCTCAGTGCTGCGGCAATGTATCCAGGGGGTCAGTGCTGGGTGTGATGTACCCATGAGATCAGTGCTGAGGGACGATGAATCCAGATTGTCATTACTTGGGGGGGCGATGAACCCAGCTTGTCAGAGCTTGTGGGCGATATACCCAGTGGGTCGGTGCTGGGGAGCGATGTATCCAGGGTATCAGTGCTGGGGGGCAATATACCCAGGGTATCAGTGCTGGGGGTTGATGTATCCAGGGGGCCAGGGCTGGAGGGCGTTGTACCCAGTGGGTCAGTTCTGGCAGCGATGTACCCAGAGAGTCAGTGCTGGGGGTGATGTAACCAGTGGGTCAGGGCTGAGGGTGATGTACCCAGAGAGTCAGTGCTGGGGGTGATGTAACCAGTGGGTCAGTGCTGGGGGCAATGCAAACAGTGGGTCAGTGCTGGGGTTGATGTACTCAGTAGGTCAGTGCTGGGGCGATGTACACAGAGGGTCAGTGCTGGGGTTGGTGTACCCAGAGGGTTAGTGCTGGGGTTGATGTACCCATTGGGTCAGTGCTGGGGCAATGTACCCAATGGATCAGTGCTGAGGGAAGATGTCCCCAGATTGTCAGTGGTCATGGACGATGTACCCAGTGGGTCAGTGCTGGGGTGGCGTTGTACACAGTGGGTCAATGCTAGGTTGGGGGGGGTGGATTTACCCACTGTGTCAGTTCTGGGGGGCAATGTATCCAGTGAGTTAGTGCTGGGGTGATGTACACAGAGGGTCAGTGCTGGGGGCGATATACCCAGGTTGTCAGTGCTGGGGGTGATGTACCCAGTGAATCAGTGCTGGGGGCGATGTACCCAGGTTGTCAGTGCTGGGGGTGATGTACTCAGGGGTTCAGTGCTGCGGGTGATGTACCCAGTGGGTCAAAGCTGAGGGCGATGGACCCAGGGGGCCAGAGCAGGGGGGCGAACAACCAATGGGTCAGTTATTGGGCGATGTACCCAGGGGGTCAGTGCTGGGGCGATGTACCCAGAGGGTCAGTGCTGGGGGCGATGTACCGAGGGGGTCAATGCTGGTGGTGCTGTTCTCAGGAGGTCTGTGTTGGGGGCGATGAACCTGCAATCAATGCTGGGGGCAAGGAACCCATGGGGTCCATGCTGAGGGCAATGTAACATTTCAGCATTGTGGGGATGTATGCAGGGTGTCAGTGCTGGAGGGGCGATGTACTCAATGTGTCAGTGGTGGGGCGATGTACCCAGTGGGTCAGTGCTGGGGGTGGTGATTTATCAAGGGGATCAGTGCTGGGGGGCAATATGCGCAGAGCATCAGTGCAGGGGGGGCAATGTACCCAGAGGGTCAGTGCTGGGGTTGATGTAACCTGAGGGTCACTGCTGGGGACAATGTATCCAGAGGGTCAGTGTTGGGGGCAATGTACCCTGGAGGTCAGTGTTGGGGGCAATTTACCCAGGGGATCTGTGGTGGGGTTGATGTACCAAGGGGGTCAGTATGGGGCCAATATACCAATGGATTAGTGCTGGGGGCATTGTGCCAGGGAATCAATCTCAGGGGCAAAGTGCCCAGTGGGTCAGTGCTGTGTGCAATGTCTCAATGGGATCATTGCTGGAGCTGATGTACCCAAAGGTACAGTGTGGGGGCAATATTCCCAGCTGATCAATGCTATTGGAGATGTTCCGAGGGTGTTAGTGCAGGGGACGATAACCGAGGGGCTCTGTGCTGGGGGTGATGTATCCAGGGGGTGAGTGCTGGGGGCAATGTTTGCATAGGATAAGTGCTAGGGGCGATCTACCCAGGGGGTCAGTGCTGCGGCAATGTATCCAGGGGGTCAGTACTGGGGGGGGCGATGTACCCAGATTGTCAGAGCTTGTGGGCGATATACCCAGTGGGTCTGTGCTGTGGAGCGATGTATCCAGGGTATCAGTGCTGGGGGTTGATGTATCCAGGGGGCCAGTGCTGGGGGGGCGATGTACCCAGTGGGTCAGTTCTGGGGTTGGTGTATCCAGAGGGTTAGTGCTGGGGTTGATGTACCCATTGGGTCAGTGCTGGGGCAATGTACCCAGTGAGTCAGTGCTGGGGCGAATTGCCCAGTGGGTCAGTGCTGGGGCGGTGTACCCAGAGCGTCAGTGCTTTGGCGATGTGCACAGATGGTAAGTGCTGGCGGTTGATGTACCCAGAGTATCAGTGCTGGGGTCGATGTAGTCAGAGAGTCAGTGCTGGGGGTGATGTACCCCGGGGGTCAGTGCTGGGGGTGATGTACCCAGTGGGTCAGTACTGGGGGCAATGTGGTGGTCAATGCTAGTGGTGCTATACTCAGGGAGTCTGTGTTGTGGGTGATGAACCTGCATTCAACGCTGGGAGCAATGAACCAATGGGGTCCATTCTGGGGGTGATGAGCCCATGGCGCCTATGCTGAGGGCAATGTAACCAATGCTTCACCATTGTGGTGATGTATCCAGTGGGTCAGTGCTGGGGATGGTTGGGGGGCGGGGGGTGGGGGGGGGTGGGGTAGTGGGTGGTGGGTGGGTGCGGAAGTGGGGTGGCGATGAGGCGATGAATCCAGGGGATCAGTGCTGGGGGACAATGTATCCAGATTGTCAGTGCTTGTGGGCTATGTACCCAGTGGGTCAGTGCTGGGGATGATGTATCCAGGGTATCAGTGCAGGGTGGCCATGTACCCAGATTGTCAGTACTGGTGGGTGATGTACCCACCGTGTGAGTGCTTGGGGGTGGGGGGTGATATACCCAGGGCATCAGTGCTGGGGGCGATATATCCCGGGGGGCCAGTGCTGGGGGACAATGTACCCAGAGGGTCTGTGCTGGGGGGCAATGTATCCAGGGGGTCAGTTCTGGGGTCATGTACCCAGTGGGTCAGTGCTGGGGCGATGTACCCAGTAAGTCAGTGCTGGGGCGAAGTAACCAATTAGTCAGTGCTGGGGGCAATATATCCTGGGGGTCAATGTTGGGAGCAATGTAGCCAGAGGGTCAGTGTTGGTGGTGATGTAACCAGGGGGTCATTGCTGGGGGTGATGTACCGAGGGGGTCAATGCTGGTGGTGCTATACTCAGGGGGTCTGTGTTGGGGGCGATGAAACTGCATTCAATGCTGGGGGCAATGAACCCATGGGGCCCATGCTGGGGGTGATGAGCCCATGGCGCCTATGCTGAGGGCGATGTAACCAACGCTTCAGCATTGTGGTGATGTATCCAGTGAGTCACTGATGGGGGGTGATGTACCCAATGTCTCAGTGGTGGGGCGATGAACCCACTGGCTCAGTGCTGGGGGACAATGTATCCAGGGGGCCAGTGCCGTGTGGCGATGTAACCAGGGGATTAGTTCTGGGGGGACAATGAACCCAGGGGATCAGTGCTGGGGGGCAGTGATGTATCCGGATCGTCAGTGCTGGGAGGTGATGTATCCAACCTATCAGTGCTGGGGGGGTCGATGTACCCAATGTATCAGTGGTGGGGCAATGTAGCCAGTGGGTCAGTGCTGGGGGGGCGGATGTATCAAGGGGATCAGTGCTGGGGGGCTGATGTATCCAGACGGTCAGTGCTGGGGGCGATGTACCCAGGGGGTCAGTGCTGGGGTGATGTACCCAGAGGGTCAATGTTGGTGGTGCTGTACACAGGAGGTCTGTGTTGGGGGCAATGAACCTGCGTTCAATGCTGGCGGCGAGGAAGCCATGGGGTCCATGCTGAGGGCGATGTAACACTTCAGCATTGTGGTGACGTATCAAGGGGATCAGTGCTGGGGGGCAATATGCCCAGAGGGTCAGTGCTGGGACGATGTACCCAGAGGGTCAGTGCTGGGGGTGATATAACCAGAGGGTGAGTGCTGGGGTTGATGTACCCTGAGGGTAACTGCTGGGGACAATGGATCTAGGGGGTCAGTGTTGGTGGTGATGTATGCAGAGGGTCTGTGCTGGGGGCAATGTACCCTGGAGGTCATTGTTGGGGGCAATATTCTCAGGGGGTCAGTGTTGGGGGTGATATACCCAGGGGGTCAGTGTGGGGCCAATGTACCCAATGGATCAGTGCTGGGGGCTTTGTGCCCAGGGAATCAATCCCAGGGGCAATGTGCCCAGTGGTTCAGTGTTGGTGGCGATGTATCCGGTGGTTCAGTGCTGGGCGCAATGTCCCAATGGGGCTATTGCTGCAGCTGATGTACCCAAAGGTTCAGTGTGGGGGCAATATTCTCAGGAAATCAATACTGGGGGAGATGTTCCCAGGGTGTTAGTGCACGGGGCGATTACGGAGGGGCTCAGTGCTGGGAGCAATGTAGCCAGGGGATGAGTGCTTGGGTGCAATGTTCCCAGAGGGACAGTGCTGGGGGGCGATGTATCCAAGGGATCAGTGCTGGAGGGCAATGTACCCAGAAGGTCAGTGCTAGGGCGATGTATCCAGGGGGCCAGAGCTGGGGGACAATGTACCCAGAGGGTCAGTGCTGAGGGGCGATATATCCAGGGGATCAGTGCTGGTGCGATGTGCCCAGAGGGTCAGTGCTGAGGGGCGATATATCCAGGGGATCAGTGCTGGGGCGATGTACCCAGAGGGTCAGTACTGGGTGTGATGTACCCAGTTAGTCAGTGCTGTGGCGATGTAACCAATTAGTCAGTAGTGGGGGCAATACATCCAGGGGGTCAATGTTGGGAGCAATGTAACCAGAGGGTCAGTGCTGGGGGCGACATACTGAGGGGGTCAATGCAGGTGGTGCTTTACTCAGGGGGTCTATGTTGGGGGCGATGAACCTGCATTCAATGCTGGGGGTGATGAACCCATGTGGTCCATGCTGGGTGTGATGAACCCATGGGGTCCATGCTGAGGGCGATGCAACCAAAGCTTCAGCGTTGTGGTGATGTATACAAGGGGTCAGTGCTGGGGCAATGTACCCGGTGGATCAGTGCTGGGGGCGATGTACCCAGGGGTTCATTGCTGGGGGCGATGTACCCAGGGGGTCATTGCTGGGGGCAATGTACCCAGGGGGTCAGCGCTGCGGGTGATGTACCCAGTGGATCAGTGCTGGGGACGATGTACCCAGGGGGTCAGTGCTGCGGGTGATGTACCCAGTGGGTCAAAGCTGAGGGCGATGGACCCAGGGGGCCAGAGCAGGGGGCGAACACCCAATGGGTCCTACCATCCATTCTTAATTAGCACATTCGTTTAGATAATATCACCAACTTTATCTTTAACACCTATGTGTTCTATTGTACTATTGTTGTTGACATCTTTTGATATTCTGCTTCTATCACTGCTTGTTTGTCGCTACAACCACACCAACCCCCTCCACCTCTCTGTCTCTCTATCTCTCCGCCCCCCACACACACACCTTAAACCAGCTTATATTTCAGCTCTTTCCTGGACTCGAACTCAAGTTCTGTCGAAGGGTCATGAGGACTCGAAACGTCAACTCTTTTCTTCTCCGCCGATGCTGCCAGACCTGCTGAGTTTTTCCAGGTAATTCTGTTTTTGTTTTGGATTTCCAGCATCCGCAGTTTTTTTGTTTTTAACCCAATGGGTCAGTTATTAGGCGATCTACCCAGGGGCTCGGTACTGGGGCGATGTACCCAGAGGGTCAATGCTGGTGGTGCTGTACTGAGGAGGTTTGTGTTGGGAGAAATGAACCTGCGTTCAATGCTGGTGGCGAGGAACACATGGGGTCCAGGCTGAGGGTGATGTAACACTTCAGCATTGTGGGGACGTATCAAGGGGTTCAGTGCCGGGAGGGCGAGGTACCCAATGCTTCAGTGGTGCAGCGATGTACCCAGTGGGTCAGTGCTGGGGTGGCGATGTATCAAGGGGATCAGTGCTGGGGGGCAAAATGCCCAGAGGGTCAGTGCGGGGGGCGATATATCCAGAGAGACAGTGCTGGGGGCTGATGTACCCAGAAGGTCAGTGCTGGGGGCAATGTACCCAGGGGGTCAGTGTGGGGCCAATATACCCAATGGATCAGTGCTGGGGACATTGTGCCCGGGGAATCAATCCCAGGGGCAATGTGCCCAGTAGGTCAGTGCTGGGCGCAATGTTCCAATGGGGTCATTGCTAGGGCTGATGTACCCAAAGGTTCATTGTGGGGCAATATTCCCAGGTGATCAATGCTGGGGGAGATGTTCCCGGAGGTCAGTGCAGGGGGCGATTACCGAGGGGGTCAGTGCTGGGGGCGATGTATCCAGGGGGTCAGTGCTGGGGGGCAATGTGTGCATGGGATAAGTGCTGGGGGCGATGTATCCAGGGGTCAGTGCCGGGGGCAATGTGTGCATGGGACAAGTGCTGGGGGCGATCTACCCAGGGGGTCAGTGCTGGGGGCAATATACCCATGGGATTAGTGCTGGGGGATGATGTGTGCAGATTGTTGGTACTGGGGGGCGATATACCCAGATTGTCAGTTCTTGTGGGCGATATACCCAGTGGGTCAGTGCTGGGGAGCGATGTATCCAGGGTATCAGTGCTGGGGGCTGATGTATCCAGGGGACCAGTGCTGGGGGTTGATGTACCCAGTGGGTCAGTTCTGGGGGTGGTGTACCCAGCGAGTCAGTGCTGGGGGTGATGTACCCAGTGGGTCATTACTGAGGGCAATGTAACCAGTGGGTCAGTGCTGGGGTTGATGTACCCAGTGGGTCAGTGCTGGGGCGATGTACATAGAGGGTCAGTGCTGGTGATGTACCCAGAGGGTTAGTGCTGGGGTTGATGTACACATTGGGTCAGTGCTGGGGCAATGTATCCAGTTGGTCAGTGCTGGGGGACGATGTCCCTGGATTGTCAGTGCACGTGGATGATGTACACAGTGGCTCCGTGCTGGGGGGCATTGTACCCAGTGGGTCAGTGCTGAGGGGGTGGGGGGTTTTACCCACTGTGTCAGTGCTGGGGTGTGATGTACCCAGTGAGTCAGTGCTGGGGGTGATGTACCCAGTGGGTCAGTGCTGCGGGTGATGTACCCAGGGTGTCAGTGCTGGGGGGATGTACCCAGGTTGTCAGTGCCGGGGGTGATGTACCCAGGGGGTCAGTGCTGTGGGTGATGTACCCAGTGGGTCAAAGCTGAGAGCAATGGATCCAGGGGGCCAGAGCAGGGGGGCAAATACCCAATGGGTCAGTTATTGGGCGATGTATCCAGGGGGTCACTGCTGGGCCGATGTATCCAGGGGGTCAGTGCTGGGGGCGATGTACTCAGGGGGTCAATGCTGGTGGTGCTGTACTCAGGAGGTCCGTGTTGGGGGTGATGAACCTGCAATCAATGCTGGGGGCGAGGAACCCATGGGGTCCATGCTGAGGGCAATGTAACACTTCGGCATTGTGGTGATGTATCCAGGGTATCAGTGCTGGGGGGTGATGTATCCAGGGGGCCAGTGCTGGGAGGCGATGTACCAGTGGGTCAGTGCTGGGGGTGATGTACCCAGTGGGTCAGTGCTAGGGCGATGTACATAGAAGGTCAGTGCTGGTGATGCACCCTGTGGGTCATAGCTGGGAGCAACATAACCAGTGGGTCAATGCTGGGGTTGGTGTACCCTGTGGGTCAGTGCTAGGGCGATGTACATAGAAGGTCAGTGCTGGTGATGTACACAGAGGGTTAGTGCTGGGGCAATGTACCCAATTGGTCAGTGCTGGGGGACGATGTCCCCAGATTGTCAGTACTCATGGATGATGTACCCAGTGGGTCAGTGCTGGGGGGCATTGTACCCAGTGGGTCAGTGCTGGGGGGGTGGTGGGGGTTTACCCACTGTGTCAGTGCTGGTGGGTGATGTATCCAGTGAGTCAGTGCTGGGGGTGATGTACCCAGTGGGTCAGTGCTGCGGGTGATGTACCCAGGGGGTCAGTGCTGGGGACGATGTAGCCAGTGAATCAGTGCTGGGGGGGATGTACCCAGGTTGTCAGTGCTGGGGGTGATGTACCTAGGGGGTCATTGCTGGGGGCAATGTACCAGGTTGTCATTGCTGGGGGTGATGTATCCAGGGGGGGTCAATGCTGCGGGTGATATACCCAGTGGGTCAAAGCTGAGGGTGATGGATCCAGGGGGCCAGAGCAGGGGGCAAATACCCAATGTGCCAGTTATTGGGCGATGTATCCAGGGGGTCAGTGCTGGGCCAATGTACCCAGAGGGTCAGTGCTGGGGGCGATGTACCGAGGGTGTTAATGCTGGTGGTGCTGTACTCAGGAAGTCTGTGTTGGGGGTGATGAACCAGCAATCAATGCTGGGGGGCGAGGAACCCATGGGGTCCATGCTGAAGGCAATGTAACACTTCAGCATTGTGGTGATGTATCCAGGGTGTCAGTGCTTGGGGTCGATGTACCTGGTGGGTCAGTGCTGGTGGGGGGCGATATACCCAGTGGGTCAGTGCTCTGGGGTGATGTATTCAGGGAGCCAGTGCTGGTGGTCGATGTATCCAGGGGGTCACTGCTGGGGGTTGATGTATCCAGAGGGTCAGTGCTGGGGCCAATGTACCAAACAAAGAGCAGGTTAGTTGGGGGGTGGGGGGGTTGGTGGATTCAACTTCATGGAAAATTATGAAAAAACTGAAAAGAAAGGAGAGGCTATTAAAGTCCCCAGAACATAAAATAGGACAGAGTGTTTGGAAAGGGCTAGGAATCTAACTTCAAGCACATCAGATTAAGGGACGACAATGAGAAAGGGGACAGGAAATACGGGACTGAAGTTGTTGTATCTGAATGCACGCAGTATAAGAAATAAGGTAAACGAGCTTGTGGCGCAGATTGAAATTGGCAGGTATGATGTGGTGGGCATCACGGAGACATGGCTGCAAGGGGATCAGGACTGGGAGCTAAATATCCAAGGATATACATCCTATCGAAAAGATAGGCAGGTTGGCAGAGGGAGTGGGGTTGCTTTGTTAGCAAGGAATGAAATTAAATCGATAGCAAGAAATGACGTAGGGTCAGATGATGTAGAATCTGTGTGGGTAGAGTTGGGGAACCGCAAAGGTAAAAAATCCAAAAAGGGAGTTATGTACAGGCCTCCAAACAGTAGTCAGGATGTGGGGCACAAGATACACCAGGAGATAGATAAGGCATGTAAGAAAGGCAAGGTTACAGTAGTCATGGGAGATTTCAATATGCAGGTAGACTGGGAAAATCAGGTTGGTAGTGGATCCCAAGAAAAGGAATTTGTAGAATGTCTACAAGATGGCTTTTTGGAGCAGCTTGTGGTGGAGCCTACTATGGAACAGGCAATTCTAGATTTAGTGATGTGTAATGAGGCAGATTTGATAAGGGAGCTTAAGCTGAAGGAACCTTTAGGAGGAAGTGACCATAATATGATAGAATTTACCTTGCAATTTGAGAGGAAAAAGCTGGAATCAGATGTAACGTTATTACAGTTGAATAAAGGCAACTACAGAGGCATGAGGGAGGAGCTGGCCAGAATTGACTGGGAGATGAACCTAGCAGGAAAGACAGTAGAACAGCAATGGCAGGAGTTTCTGGGAGTAATTAGGGAGACACAGCAAAAATTCATCCCTAGGAAGAAGCAGCATACTAAAGGGAGGACGAGGCATCCATGGCTGACAAGGGAAGTCAGGGACAGCATAAAAGCTAAAGAGAAAGCATACAATGCGGCGAAGAGCAGTGGGAAACCAGGGGATTGGGAAGCCTACAAAGAGGACAACTAAAAAAGAAATAAGGAGGGAGAAGATTAAATATGAGGGTAAACTAGCCAGTAATATAAAAGATTGCAAGAGTATTTTTTAGATATATAAAGGGTAAGAGAGTGGCAAAAGTGGACATTGGGCCACTGGAAAATTACGCTGGAGAAGTAGTATTGGGGAACAAAGAAATGGCGGAGGAACTGAATAGATACTTTGCATCAGTCTTCACGGTGGAAGACACGAGTAACATCCCCAAAGTTCAAGAGGGGCAGAGGTGAGTATGGTGGCCATTACCAAGGAGAAGATGCTAGGAAAACTGAAAGGTCTGAAGGTGGATAAATCACCTGGGCCAGATGGATTACGCCTCAGAGTTCTGAAGGAGATAGCTGAAGAGATAGTGGAAGCGTTAGTGGTGATCTTTCAGGAAACACTGGAGTCGGGGAGGGTCCCAGAGGACTGGAAAATCGCTAATGTAACCTCCCTGTTTAAGAAGGGAGTGAGGCAAAAGACGAGAAATTACAGACTGATTAGCCTGACCTCAGTCATTGGTAAGGTTTTAGAATCTATTATTAAGGATGAGATTTCAGAATACTTGGAAGTGCATGATAAAATAGAGCAAAGTCAGCATGGTTTCATCAAGGGGAGGTCATGCCTGACAAATCTGTTAGAATTCTTTGAGGAGGTAACGAGTAGGTGAGACAAAGGAGAGCCAATGGATGTTATCTACTTGGACTTCCAGAAGGCCTTTGACAAGGAGCCACACAGGAGGCTGCTCGGTAAGATAAGAGCCCATGGTGTTAGAGACAAGGTACTAGCATGGATAGAAGATTGACTGTCTGGCAGGAGGCAGAGAGTGGGGATAAGGGGGTCCTTCTCAGGATGGCGGCCGGTGACTAGTGGAGTTCCACAGGGGTCAGTGTAGGGACCACAACTTTTCACTTTATACATTAATGATCTAGATGAAGGAACTGAGGGCATCCTGGCTAATTTTGCAGATGATACAAAGATAGGTGGAGGGACAGGTAGTATTGAGGAGGCGGGGAGGCTGCAGAAGAATTTGGACAGGTTAGGAGAATGGGCAAAGAATTGGCAGATGGAATACAATGTGGAGAAGTGTGAGGTCATGCACTTTGGTAGGAAGAATAGAGGCATAGACTATTTTCTAAATGGGGAGAGAATTCAGAAATCTGGAGTGCAAAGGGACTTGGGAGTCTTAGTCCAAGATTCTCTTTAGGTTAACTTGCAGGTTGAGTCAGTAGTTAGAAAGGCAAATGCAATGTTGGCATTTATTTCGAGAAGACTAGAATATAAAAGCAGGAATGTGCTGCTGAGGCTTTATAAGGCTCTGGTCAGACCACATTGAGAATATTGTGGGCAATTTTGGGCCCCGTATCTCAGGAAGGATGTGCTGGCCCTGGAGAGGGTCCAGAGGAGGTTCACGAGAATGATCCCAGGAAGGAAAGGCTTAACATATGAGGAATGTTTGAGAACTCTGGGTCTATCCTCAATGGAGTTTAGAAGTATGAGGGGGGATCTGATTGAAACTTACAGAATACTGAAAGGCCTGGATAGAGTGGACGTGGGGAAGAGGTTTCCCAGGAGAGACTAGGACCCGAGGGCACAGCCTCAAAGTAAAGGGAAGACCTTTTAGAACAGAGATGAGGAGAAACTTCTTTAGCCAGACAGTGGTGAATCAATGGAATTCATTGCCACAGAAGGCTGTGGAGGCCAGGTCATTGAGTGTGTTTAAGACCGAGATAGATAGGTTCTTGATTGGTAAGGTGTTCAAAGGTTACGGGGAGAAGGCGGGAGAATGGGGTTGAGAAACTTATCAGCCATGATTGAATGGCAGAGCAGACTTGATGGGCCGAATGGCCTAATTTCTGCTTCTATGTCTTATGGGTGGACAGAGCTGCCGGCGATGTAACCAGCAGGTCAGTGGTCAATGTTCCCAGGGGATCACTGCTGGGGGCAATGCACCCAATGGTTCTGTGGTGGGGCGATGCAGCAAGGGGGTCAGTGCTGTGGGTGATGTACCCAAGAGGTCAGTGTTGGGTCGACGTAACCACCAGGTCAGTGATGTGACGACGTACCCAGGGAGTCACTGCTGGGACGATGTATCCAGGGGATTAGTGTTGGGGGAGATGTACTCAGGGGGTCAGTGGTGGGGGCAATCTACGCAGAGGGTGAGTGTTGGGGCAATGTACTCAATGTCTCAGTGCTAGGGTGATGTACCCAGGAGGTGAGTGCTGGGGGCGATGTATCCAGGGAATCAGTGCTCAGAGGCGATGTACCCAGGAGGTGAGTGCTGGGGGCAATGTATCCAGGGGATCAGTGCTCGAGGGCGATGTACTCAAGAGGTGAGTGTTGGGGGCGATGTACTCAGGGGGTCAGTGCTGTGGACAATGTACCCAAAGCTTCAGTGTGGGGGCAATGTTCCAGGGGATCAATGTTGGGGGTGATGCACCTGGGTGGTCAGTGCTCAGGGTAGTGCACCCTGGGGGTCAGTGCTGAAGGCAATGTATGCAGGAGGCCTGTGCTGGGCACAATGTACCAATGGGATCAATGTTGGGGTTGATGTATCCAGGGGGGTCAATGCTGGGGGTAGTGTATCCAGGGGATCAGTTCTGGGCACAATGTCTCAATGGGGTCAGTGCTGGAGCTGACGTACCCAAAGGTTCAGTGTGGGGGCAATATTCCCAGGTGATCAATGCTGGGGGCGATGTACCTAGAGGGTCAGTGGTGGGGGTGAGGTACTCAGCGGGTCAGTGCTGCAGGTGATGTTCCCAGGGTGTCAAAGCTGGAGGGCATGTACCCAGGGGGTCAGTGTTGGGGTGTTGTACCAAGGGGGTAATTGTTGAGGGCAATATGCCCAGTGGTCAATGCTGGGGTTGAAGTACCTAGCGGGTCAGAGCTGGGGATGATGTACCCAGCAGGGTCAGTGCTGGGGGTGACATACCCAAGGGGTCAGTGCTGGGGGTGATATACCCAAGGAGTCAGTGCTGGGGGCAATGTACCCAGGAAGTAGGTGGTGGGGGGCGATTGGCCCAATGGGTCAGTCGTAGGGGTGGGGGGCGGGGCAATGAGCCCAACGGAGTCAGTGGTGTGGGGGGCGTGTGCCCATGGGTCAGTTTTGGGGGCTGATGTGCCCAAAGGGGTCAGTGGTTTAGGGCGATAGGCCCAACCATTCAGTGGTGGCGGGCTTTTGGCCCAATAGGTCAGTGGTGGGGGGCGATTGACCAAACGGGTCAGTAGTGTGGGGCGATGTGCTCAACGGGGTCAGTGGTGGGGGGCAATGGGTCCAACCGGCTCGGTGGTGGGGGGCAATGGGTCCAACCAGCTCAGTGATGGGGGGCAATGGGTCCAACCGGCTCAGTGGTGGGGCTGATATGCCCAACGGCATCAGTGGTATGCAGGCGATTGACCCAATGGGTCAGTGGTGGAGCGATGTTCCCAGGGGATCAATGCTGAAGGCGATGTACCCAGATCAGTGGTGAGGGATGATGGGCCCAACAGGACAATGGTGGCGGGCAATGGGCCCAACCGGTCAGTGGTGGGAGACAATGGGCCCAATGGGTCAGTGGTTGGGGGCGATGGGTCCAATGGGGTCCATGCTGGGGGCCTTGTGCCCAATGGTGTCAATGGTGGGAGAGCGATGTGCCCAACAGGGTCAGTGGTGGGGGTGATGTGCCCAGCGGGCCAGTGGTGGCCATGAGGTCAGTGGTTAGTCAAGGAATCAGTTACTGCAGTAAGGAGAGATGATATCTTGGAGGGGGCAACGAATGAACCTTTGTGGGTAGAGTTTAGGAATAAAAAGGGACAGCCACATTTTCAGGTGTTTATTATAGACCCCCAGATAGTCAGCAGGAAATTGAAGAGCAAATATGTGCACAATTTGTGGAGGTGTGTAAAAACAATAACAATATTAGGTGATTTAAACTTTCCCAACATTAATTGGGATAGACATGGTGTTAAGGGCTTTGATGGAGTTGAATTCTTGAAAGGTGTATCGGGGAACTTTTTAGGTCAATATGTAGAGGGAACAACAAGGGACGACGCAGTGCTGGACCTAATTCTGGGGAATGAAGCCAGACAGGTGGCTGAGGTGGTGGTGGGTGAGCATTTAGTGATAGCGACCATAACATGGTACAATTTAAGTTTGTTATGGACAAAGAAATAGACAAGTTGCAAAAAAAATGTTTTGGATTGGGGGAGAGCAGATTTTAGTAAAATAAGGCAGGATCTGGCCAAGATAGTCTAGGAACCTTGTGGGGAAATCTACAGAGGAGGGCTTTCAAAAAGGAAATGGGGCTCAACATGATCCCTCTGGGGTGATAGGAAGGAATAACAAGCCCAGAGAACCATGGGTGACCAGAGATGTTCAGGATACTATGAGAAGTAAAAGAGAGGCTTTTAGCAGGTACAAGAGAAGCAAATCAGCGGAGGCATTAGTGGAGTACAGAAAGTACAGGGTGGAGCTTAAGCAAACAATTAGGAGAGCATAGAGGGGATATGAGAAAGCTCTGGCTGGTAAAAGTAGGGAAAATCCCAAGATATTCTATAAGTATATCAATGGGAAGAGGATAACCAGGGAAAGGGTAGGGCCCATAAGGGACCAACTATGGGTGGAGCCAGAGGACATCGCTAGAATGTTGAACGAATACTTCACATCCCTCTTCACCCAAGAGAATGAGGGTGAGGGTATCGAACTCGGGGAGAGAGACTGCGAGGCTCTTAAGCAAATTGATATCGGGAGTGCCAAGGTATTGGAGGCAAAAATAAAAATACCTGGAAAAACTCAGCAGGTCTGACAGCATCAGGAACACAGTTAACATTTCGAGTCTGTATGACTCTTCAATAGAACTAAGGAAAAATAGAAAAGAGGTGAAATATAAGCTGGTTTATGGGGGGGTGGGGCAGTTAGGGCTGGAGAGAGGGCCAGTGATAGTTGGAGATAGCTAAAAGATGTTATAGACAAAAGGACAAAGAGGTGTTGAAGGTGGTGATATTATCTAAGGAATGTGCTAATAGGTGATATTAAGGGTAGAAAGCAGGATGAGCAAGGTACAGATAGCCCTAGTTGGGGTGGGGTGTGGGGAAGGGAAGGGATTGAAATAGGCTAAAAGGTAGAGATAAAACAATGGATGGAAATACATTTAAAAATAATAGAAATAGGTGGGAAAAGAAAAATCTAAAAAATGATTGGAAAAAAAAGGGGTGATTGGAAAGGGGGTGTGGATGGAGGAGAGAGTCATGATCTAAAATTATTGAACTCAATAATCAGTCCGGAAGGCTGTAAAGTGCCTAGTCGGAAGATGAGGTGCTGTTCCTCCAGTTTGTGTTGAGCTTCACTGGAACAATGGAGCAGGCCAAGGACGGACATGTGGGCATGAGACCAGGGTGGTGTTGAAATGGCTAGCGACAGGGAGGTCTGGGTCATGTTTGCGGACAGACCAAAGGTCTGCAGACTGGGTGACCGCTTTGTGTGACACTCTTAGAGTGATGACAGAAGGTTGCTTTGGTGACTGGAAGCCAGTGTCCAGTGGCGTAGCACAGGGACCTGTGCTGGGTCCCCTATTATTTGTCATTTACTTAAACGACATAGATGACTATGTGGGGGGTAGGATTAGTAAGTTTGCGGATGACACAAAGATTGGCTGGGTGGTTAACAGTAAGGGTGAGTGTCTTGGGCTACAGGAAGATATAGGTAGGATGGTCAAATGGGCAGATAAGTGGCAGATGGAACTTAACCCTGAAAAGTGTGAGGTGATATACTTTGGAAGGAGTAATTTGACAAGGAAGTATTCAATGAACGGCATGACTTTAGGAAGTTCTGAGGGACAAAGGGACCTTGGCGTGTGTGTCCATAGATCTCTGAAGGTGGAGGGGCATGTTAGTGGCGTGGTGAAAAAGGCGTATGGGACACTTGCCTTTATCAATCGAGGCAGAGATTACAAAAATAGGGAGAACATTTTGGAGTTGCATAGAACCTTGGTGAGTTATGACAAGAGGTTGGATAGACTTGGGTTGTTTTCGTTGGAGCAGAGAAGACTGAGGGACGACCTGATCGAGGTGTACAAGATTGAGGGGCATGGATAGGGAGCAGCTGTTCCCCTTAGTTCAAGGATCAGTCACAAGGGGACATAAGTGAGGGGCAGGAGGTTTAGGGTGGATGTGAGGAAAAACTTTTTTACCCAGAGGGTGGTGACGGTCTGGAATGCACTGCCTGGGAGGGTGGTGGAGGCAGGTTGCCTCAAATTCTTTAAAAAATACCTGAATGAGCACTTGGCTATAGACCAAGAGCTGGTAAATGGGATTAGGTAGGTAGGTCAGGTGTTTCTTACGTGTCGATGCAGACTCGATGTGCCATGTGCCCAGGGGGTCAGTGCTGGTGGCCATGTGCCAGGGGGTCAGTGCTGGTGGCCATGTGCCCAGCAGGTCAGTGGTGGGGGTGATGTACCCAACGGGTCAGTGGTGGGTGTGATGTTCCCGGGGGTCAAGTGGTAGGGGTGATGTGTCCAGGGGGTCAGTTGTGGTGGGCGATGTGCCCAGTATGTCAGTGGCGGGGGTGATGTGCCCAATGGGTCAGTGTTGGGGGCAATGTACACAAGTGGTCAGTGGTGGGAGAGATGTACACAATGGGTAAGTGGTGGGGGAGATGTACACAGTGGGGCAGTGGTGGGGGAGATGTACACAGTGGGTCAGTGGTGGGGGAGACCCTGAACCTGCTGAGTCCAGACGCTGAGCCTATTGTGTCCGGATGCTGACACTGACCCTGCTGTGTCCGGACGCTGACGCAGTGAGGGTCAGTATTCTTCTCTTCCTCTGCAATCCCCATCTATCCAAAGCACTCTCCCACCTCACACCCCTCTTCTCCACCTCACTTGCCCCCTCCCGCCACGCCATCTTTCTCTCTTTCTCCTCCATCTCGTCATCTCCCTCTCTCCCAACTCATGTGCTCTTCCTCTCTCCCAGCTGACATTCTCTCTCCCCCACCTTATCCTCTCTCTCTGCCTCACCCTCTCTTCACCTCACCCTCCATCTGCTCCCATTCTATCCTTTCTCTTCCCTTCCCTTCCTTTCTCCCTTGCCCCTCACCCCCACCTTTCCACCCTCGGTCTTCTGAGCCCCTGCTTCCCTACCCCCAACCCCCTCCCTTCACCCACTCCTCTCCTGTCCCCCTCTCCACCCCCCTGTCCCTGCCCCTTACCCCACATCTCTTGCCTTTCACCCTCCTCCGTTCCCCCTCCCCTTTCGTGCCTACCCCCTCCTTCCCTTGCCCCCTCTCCTTCTCCCTCCTCTTCCCTCCCCCCTTCTCCCCACCCTCCCCTTCCCACTCACCTACTCTCCCCTTCCCCCACCCTTCCTCCTGTTCCCTGCACCCCTTACCCTCGCTACTCCCTTTCCCCTCCCATTCCCCACTGCCCTTCACCCCCTCCTTCCAGCTGTTCCCCATCCCCACTTTCTTCCTCCTCCCTGTCCCCTTCCCCCTCCTCCTCCATGACACCTCCCCTCCTCTCTGCACCTTCGTCCACTGATCCCCTACCCCTTGCCCACTTCCCCTCACCCTCCTCCCTCAATTTCCCCACTCCACCTCCCCTTCCACTCCCATCTTCCCCTCCCCTCCTCAGCCTCTCCCCCTCCCCTCTCTTTTCCCCCTCCCCTCTCTTTTCCCCCTCCTCGCCTCCCTTCGCCCCTCCTCCCCTCTCTTCCACCCCACTCCTCCCCTCTTCCACACCCCTCCTCCCCTCTCTTCCACCCCTCCTTCCCTCTCTTCCACCCCCCTTTCCCTCTCTTCCACCCCCCTCCTCCCCTCTCACCCCCCGCCTCTACTCTTTTTCCCTCACATCCCCTCTCTTCCGCCTCCTCCCCTCTCTTCCCCCCTTCCTCGCCCACTCCCTATCCCCTCCCCACCATTCCCCCCTTCCCAAACCATTCCCCCTCCCCGCCAGTCCCTTACCCCCATTCCCTTCCCACAATTCCCCCACCCCCCCATTCCCCTATTCATCCTCCCCTCCCTCCAATTACCTCTCCCCTCTCCCACCATTCCCCCTCCCCTCCCCCATTCCACCTCACCCCATTTCACATCTCCCCCAATGCTCCCTCTCGCCTTCCCCCCATTCCCGCTCCCATCCCCCCATCCATTCATCCCCCTTCCCCTCCCCCTCATCCCCCATCCTGCTCCCCCCATTCACCATCCCCCCTCCCCTCCCCCAATCCAATCATTCCCCCTCCTCTTCCCCCCCACCCCCTCTTCGAGCACCACCTCTTCCCCCCTCCTCTTTCCCCCTTCCCTCCTCTTTCCCCCCTCCCACTCCTCTTCCCCCTCCTCTTTCCCCCTCCCCCTCCTCTTTCTTCCCCCCACTCCTCTTTCTTCCCCTTCCTCCCCTCTCACCCCCCGCCTCTACTCTCTTCCCCTCGCATCCCGTCTCTTCCGCCTCCAGCCCTCTCTTCTCCCCTCCACCCCTTTTCCCCCTTCCTTGCCCACTCCCTATCCCCTCCCCCCATTCCCCCTCCCTCACATTCCCCTTCCCCTCCATTCCCCCTCCCCACATTTCCCCTTCCCCTATTCATCCTCCCTTCCCTCCAATTACCTCTCCCCTCCCCCGCCATTCCCCATCCCCTCCCCCATTTCACATCTCCCCCAATGCTCCCTCTCCCCTTCCCCCCATTCCCGCTCCCCTCCCCCCATCCATTCATCCCCCTTCCCCCCTAGTCCCCGTCCCCCTCATTCCCCATCCCGCTCCCCCCATTCCCCCCTCCCCAATCCATTCATTCCCCCCACCCCCTCCTCTTCGAGCCCCACCTCTTCTTTCCCCTCCCCCTACCCTTTACCCCCCTTCCCCCTCCTCTTTCCCCCCTCCCACTCCTCTTTCCCCCTCTTCCCCCTCCTTTCTACCCCGCCGCTCCTTTCTTCCCCCCTCCCCTCTTTACCCCCTCCCCCTACCCTTTACCCCCCTTCCCCCTCCTCTTTCCCCCCTCCCACTCCTCTTTCCCCCCTTCCCCCTCTTCCCCCTCCTTTCTACCCCGCCGCTCCTTTCTTCCCCCCTCCCCTCTTTACCCCCTCCCCCTCTTCCCCCTCGCCCTTTCTCCACCTCCCCCTCCTCCTCTTCCCCCCCACCTCCTCTTCCTTTCCCCCTCCCCTTCACCCCCAAATTCCCGCTCCTCTCGCCCCTCCCTCTCCTCTTACACCCCCACTCCCTCTATCCATTCATTCCCCCTCCCCATTACCCTCCCCTCCCCCTCATTCCCCATCCCCCCATTCCCCTCCCCTCCCCATCATTCCCCATCCCCCCTCCCCTCTCCATTTCCCTCTCCTCCTCAGTCCCCATCCCTCTCATTCCCCATTTCCCCCTGCCCCATCCTTCCCCATCTCCCTCATTCCCCATCCCCTCCCACCCCATTCCCCATCCCCTCCCAACCCATTCCCCCTCCCCACCCCATTCCCCCTCCCCACCCCATTCCCCCTCCCCACCATTTCCCCTCCTCTCCCCCATTCCACCTCCTCTCCCCGCCATTTCCCCTCCTCTCCCCCTCCCATCCTCATTCCCCCCTCCCCTTCCCGCCTCATTCTCCCCTCCCCTTCCCCCCTCATTTTCCCACTCTCCTTCCCCCCTCCCCCTTCCCCCCTCCCCCTTCCCCCCCTCCTCCTCTGCCCCCGTCCTCTTTCCCCTCCCCCTCCTCTTTCCCCTCCTCCTCTGCCCCCCATCCTCTTTCCCCTCCCCCTCCTCTTTCCCCTCCCCACCCTCTTCCCCCTCCCCTCCTCTTCCCTCTCCCCCTCCTCTTCCCCCTCCCCCTCCCCCTCTCCTTCACGCCCCACCTCTCCCCCCCTCCTCTTTCCCTCCCCCTACTCTTCCCCATCCTCTTTCCCCTCTCCCTCTTCTTCCCCCTCCCCTTCCTCTTCCCCCCTCCCCCTCCTCTTTCTTCCCCCCTCCCCCTCCTCTTTCTTCCCCCCTCCCCCTCCTCTTTCTTCCCCCTCCCCACTCCTCTTTCCCCCTCCCCCTCTTTCTCCTCCTCCCCTCCTCCTCTTTCCCCCTCTCCCTCGTCTTCCCCCTCGTCTTCCCCACAAATTCACCCCCCCACCCAATTCACCCCCTCCCTCCCCGCTAATTCACCCCCTCCCCCCCAATTCACTTCCCCCCTACCCCCCAATTCACTTCCCCCCTACCCCCCAATTCACTTCCCCCCCAATTCACTTTCCCCCCTTCCCACCTAATCACCCCCTCCAAATTCGCCCCCGCTTCCCCTCTCCAAATTCCCCCCGCTTCCCCCCTCCAAATTCCCCCCCGTTTCCCCCCTCCAAATTCCCCCCCGCTCCTCCCCTCCAACTTCCCCCCCGCTCCTCCCCTCCAACTTCCCCCCCGCTCCTCCCCTCCAACTTCCCCCCCGCTCCTCCCCTCCAACTTCCCC